>NC_039482.1:7167268-7250064 GCF_003590095.1 Trichoplusia ni | reverse complement strand
ACGATTCTATCAAGTAAAATGCCATAAAAGCCGCCATTAGAGCCGTCAACAACGCACCAGGGACCCCAACCAATAAAATCTGGGGAAGCTCCTCCAAAAAGAATGAGCATCAACATTATAAGACGTTCGGAAAATCAGGAGTGGAAGAAATATGATTAGAAGCACGTCAACCTCTATGAAGCAGACGTGAACAATAGGTTTTATAGAAGGGAACCTGTTAGCGCAGAAGCCGGCCAGCCCGCCGAGAGTGAACATGACGACTCGATACGGGATACACATGCCGATCCACAGCATGATGGCTCGGACTACGACGCCGATGAGCAAGGTCGAGAATACGAACAGAAAGCCCAGTACGGATGTCAGGGTAGGACAGGGTAGGAAGGGCTGGTCTTGCAGGATCGTTGAAAGACACCTCATCATCACTTCGGTCAGGATCTGTTGTGAGGAGAAGTCTTCACTGACGTCCTCCTCGTTCCCGAAGATAAAAGTAAAAATATTATCAAATTTATTAATATTTTAAAGGCCATTTTTGCGCGGCCGTGTAGATTGCTGACTGGTACATGAATATTTTTTTTTTCTTAAATGTTTTTTTGTACAAATATTATGAACTTTTTTTAAACTTGAATCATTAAGTTTTTGCTCAAGAAAACAAGCTTGGTTTGCATATAATTTATCGGTAGACAAAATAATAAAAACGACGAAATATATAATAACATAATTTAATAATCAAGTCCATTGCATTAAAACTTACTTTTATAAAATTACATCATTTAAAAAATCGTATCAATTATACTCTATTTAGTTAAGTACTTAAAAAAGGTACACAATCATAGTGCATCCTTTTTCAAACACAAAATTAAATTAATAAACGACTCTTATATTAAATTGGTTTGATTTTGTAACCTTTATTGTTGTTTTACATTTGTCTTTACACGCGATTGATTTTTAAACTGAGTTTTTTTGTCACAGACACCAAGATAAACCTTTATTTTAGTACCTTAATAATTAGAATGTTGTAATTTCTTAACACCTGATGCAATACAAGTCTGCAGTACTTGACGTATATTTTGATGCTTGCCTGTATTAGCCTCTGACTTTCTATTATCCCACGTTTTTTATACACTCACTTTTCTTGTTTGAAACACGTCCCGATAAGCTAGCAGGCTGAAATTTTCACGGCAGTTTCAAACCCAATTACAATGCAAGTAACAACTACAAAAACGGCTGGATCGATTTTGATACAAATTGAGTGAAGTAACATTTGAAATCGTGAGTTTTTAGATTTTTAAAATCTATTCATTATTTAGATTTATAAAAAGGACGTTTAAAAAACACACTTTTGCATTTACAATATTACAATACTACAAAAGTTAATACACTAATGGCATTTAATAATTTCGTCTTAGTCAATGCTCAACAATTTTTTTCATTGTATGGGTTCTGAAACTGCCAGTGAATCCAAATTGATTTTCATTCAAATTTACATCAAGTCTATAGCGGTCGATCCACAGCTGAAAATAGGCCTCCTTCACGTAATGCCACGACACTTCTTTCACAGCCTTTCGCATCCAGTACAAACTAACTCTTTTAGGTCATCAGGGTGGAGGGCAAAATTACATATTGATCATAAATCTATAGGAAACAACAATCTAACACCATTCGTCTTACTAGGGCTCTTGTATGGGGAGAATTTCTGTACTGATTTCCGAGGGCTCTTCCTAGGCGTTATATTTTTCCTAGGAGTTACGCTTTTCCTAGATTCAGTCTTTTCTAGTTCTCTGAGCTCCTTATAAGCTGTTTCTAGCATGCGTTTCTTCCAGTCTTCATAAGGTTCTACGGTTTCTTGAATAACTTCAGGTATTGGTGTATCGATTTCCATTTCTTCGATCTTTTCAACTGAAAAGTAAAGAAGTATGTTAATTTAGGATAACTAGATTAGGATCAAGGGATTTCTCGAAAAAAATTGTAAGGCAATATATTTAAATGCTTCAAAGGCAGCTTAAATATGATGAAAGCGATTTATATTTACATTTATATATACATTCTCATAAATTAAAAAAAATGTCAAAAAATAATCTATATATGGATAATAAGACAGCTTTACCAAATGTCGCGGATTTTTTTGTTTTCAACCTGAAGATGTTTAAAACCAAATACTAAAGAAAAACTCCATAAAAATACATCTGACAGCGGTGGGATTCGAACCCACGCCCTTTCGGACTGGTGCCTAAAACCAGCGCCTTAGACCACTCGGCCACGCTGCCTGTATACATATATTACGAATTTCATCATCGACTGTTATAGAGTGAGTTCAATTTATAAACATTGCAGTGTAGAAATAATGAAAGTAGTAATTGGGTTCATTCTGTGTTTGAAAAGGGCGAATTTTCACGTCTATTTCATTATTTGGATGGCAGTGAAGCGTGTCGAATTCTTACTGAAACCGAATATGAGTGCTTACAACAGGCTATCTTGGATTCCTCTTGGTTTCTAAAGAACTTGAATAATAGAAAAAATGGTCTACCCTTCAAATCTACAATAAGATACAGTTCAATGATAGACAGTCAGACGAATAGACAATGGAGCCTTTGTGGTAGGGTTCCTTCTGTACCCTATAGGCACGAAACCCTTAAAACGTATAGATCCAAACATGACGGGAATGCGGTTAACATTTGTCTGCTTATGTGGTTTCATACCGCTTTTTGCATGGATATTACAATAATGTAAAATAGATAGCCTATGTTAAACAAAATCTTCTACAGTCCCTATTCTTCCACGGATAGCCGAGTGGTTGCGGTCATCACGCCAAACCCACTGTGCGCGATGTGTCGTTGGTCCGATCCCCGCGTAGGACAAGCGTTTGTGTGATCCGAGAATGCTTGTTCTGAGTCTGGGTGTCCTTGTGTATGCGAATTGTATGTTTGTGAAAACCCCCGCGACACGAGGATTGAATTCTTTAATGCGGGAGATTTTTTTTATAGTGTATTTAAGTTATATTATTATGGAGGGTAATCTACTTTAAGTCTCAATAAATACATAATTCTCACCATTTTCAACAGCAGTCTTTGCTACCCGACCCCTCTTTTTCTTCTCAACAGCAGCAAAGTTTAAGTCAGTGAACTTTGTCCAGTCAGTGTCTAATTTAGCCCACTGTGCAGGTTTCAGTCTTGATTTCTCAACTATTTTGCTTTTTGATATTTTTACTTTGCTGACCCTGTAATTTTAAATATGATTGAAATTAATACAGCTTATTTGTTTGAGTGCTTGAAAATGATTAACAATTTTGATGCATCTCTGTGTCTAAGACCTTAGTTTACACAGTCTTCACTTTGAACAGTCTCAAAGATACCAGTTAACCATATCAACTGTCTATTTCATGTGTTAGTAATGGAGTACTCTTATTTCATAGAATGTTTTTGTCCATGATTGGTCTAAACTTTAGACGAAAAGAAGACACATATGACTCTAAAGTGTCTTCTTTTATAGAAATAAGAGTGAACCTATTTTTATATCAAAGAAATGTTATTCACTCACCTACAGGCTTGAAACACAGCCATACAGACGTATTGCGGCAGATTTAAATCCACCTCCTGTAAATATAAGGTAAATTATAAAATTAAAAGGTAATTTTATCATAATCTAAACACTAATTTAAAATAAATATAGAAATTAAGTTTTTTTTTTCAAGACTATAAATGAGCCCTCTTTAAATTTGATTTACGTTTTTAGTGTTTTTATTTTTCTAGAAAACATAAAACCAAGAATTGCATGAAATCTTTTTAATATTTAACTTACAGACACTAAGAAACAAACAAGACGTTTTATCAAATAAAACATATCAACATTACCATTTTAGCTTGTTTCTGGTACTCCGCCAGTATCCGATCCGCCAGTTCCTGCACACCGGGACACTGGAGAGTGCTACACAGCTTGTCAGTGGTCAGACGGTCCGAGTTCAGTTCTAGAAGGTTCTGTACAACCTTCTTACTGTTGGTATAGGCTGAGGGCTTAAGGCCAGAGAATTTGATAGCAGTTTTCTGGAATTATATGGAAAAATGGTTTAATCATTACCAGGCCATAATATAAAATTATGAATCTAAGAATATTAGATAAGCATAATGAAGGTTATTTGAAAATCTGGTGTTAGGTTTTAGGAACATTTTAAATTATTGAGGTATTGGTGTTTATAGTTTAAGAAAGACATGCCTTAAATAAAAATTAAAAGAAATATAAATTTTTCTTTATAAATTATAGTTATTTATTTTATCCTACTTTTCAGCATACTTACAATATCAAATTCTGCCTGTAACATAGTGGCAGCCAAGTCCAGGCAAATCACAACTTTGCTTGTTTCACTCATGTTACTTCCCGCCATGCTCTTAGTTTGTAGCAACCGTTCGAACTCAGCTGCTTTGCTGAAAACCAACAATTTGGTTATTTAGAACAGCTAAATATTGAATGGTATACAAATACAAAGAACAACTAAATATTAGGTAGTGGTACATATAAAACGCCCAAATTATAATTAAATTAGTTTAATAGGTTACAAGTATAGGCACATAATATAGATTAAACTGTATGGAATATTATATAGACGCATAACAATTAGTATAGTAAATAATATATCGTTTATTTATCACAATCAAATATGTAATTACTTCAGAACTTTGTCTTCATCGCCGAGTCCAAGTTTGGACGCCATTAGTTGTAAAGTTTTGTTATTCATTGCCATTTTAACAAGTAAATACAATATTTGCTGAAAACTTCTTATTTTCTCAATGGAATCCAATTAAAATGTAATAAATATTACTGATAGACAATATAGACATAGATCCGCACAAAATAAATATCTCGCGCCATTAGAACGAGTCTTTGACATTTGTTTTAGCACCATTCAGTCAGTCACTCATTCATTGATTCTTGCTCGAACCATAGACAAATAAAAAGGAAATTGTTGGAAAAGAATCGTCGAGAAACGGATCGAAGGTTGGGTAAAACCTAAAACCAGAGTGATAAAAGTTATTTCACATTAGCTATAAGAAACACAACAACAATTTATGCTTTTTCGTAAATCAAACAAACATTAGCTTTAAAAATTACGTCACTGGCAAATAAATAATTCTCGAACGTCAAAATTGCTGTATCGTAACTAAATCCTTCGAGAAAACTAAATACGAAATAGTCGAATATTTATTGCTTCTTAATGCATAATTCAAGACTTAATTTTAAGAGTGAGTAAGTTTATTTGTATACAAAATAGTATTTGAACATTATTAAACAGCAAAAGAGAACGAATATTCAATTTTCCAGTGGAACTACATGACCTGACACTGTTTATCTCTTTCGTTCATGGTAGGAAAATCTTCTCGATTATCGATGACCACGCCCCTTTATCTCGATTTTGACTGAAGTTTCAATGATAAAACACCTTGCAATATCACAGGAGGCGACATGTTGATTTTTTTCTATAGGTTCTGTGAAGCCGATAGGGATCGCTGTCATTGCTACAAAATGTCTTTGTAGTTATCACGGTGTAGGTCATATAATTGTAGTAATATTAACTAATCCGTGCTAATTTTCATATGTTAAACGTATCGTAAAGAGAAAGAAGAGGATCCACTCCACCCGAATCAGGGGTGTGTATTCAGTGATACACCGATATAGATTTGTATCAAAATAATCCGAAGCTATTTATAAATATTATTTTCTCAGCTTTTACTTATGTTCAAACGTTAATAGTAACGTCTGATCTATAATTAACTTGTGAAAGTTTATAAATATTACAGTATTCAATGGTGAAGTGGTGAGTCGAGTCGGTTATTACTGCCAAAGGTTGCCATTTTTTAGTGGGATATAATCGTGTGTGGTGATATCAGGGCGTGATCTCAGTGCTCGGAGTCGGTTCGGATTGCGTCCTGGGGTGTGTGGAGTGCGCGGCCGCGGTCTGCCCGTGATCGCGCACCCTGGAGATAAACGAACAAATCGACGAGTCTGATAGTGGTGTGGTGATTTTCAGGTAGAGATGCAACTAGTGTCAGTGAGTTCGAGATAATAGCAGTGCGTGTGTCGTGTGGACGTGGTGAAGTGATGATGCGGTCGCAGTGAGGGGGCAGAGCGACACCACGGCTTCGTCAGTGGCGGGCGGCGCGCGGGGAGCCGAGTCTCCTTCGCAGCCCAATCAGGACACCGTGGATAACGCCACTCCCACCTGCTGGTGAGTACCACAGTATACTCCAGCCTTTCTGGTACAACAAACCTCTTTGTGATAAACTACTTCTAGAAGTCAAGGACTTTGGTAGTTACTCATTATGTAGGACCTTGAAAAGCCAGTGTCATGGAGTTGTCAGACTAAACAAATCATTATCTGTGTAGTTATTAAGAAAAATGTAATTATGTGCTACAAAACCTGTCCCTCTTGTCAGTTTTGTATGGAAGATGTCTTACAAAGTGTTGTTAAACCACAAATATAATCTATAGACTCATTTGTATATAATTTAGTACAAAATCTAAGCAAACAAATGATGTGTTCTTTGCCTGTATTGTATACTGCCCCAAAAGTTAAATAAGTACATAATTTTACCAAGCACAATAACTATTTAAAATGGTTCTCACATATTGCAATTGGTTTATTAATTTTGTATAGAATATGTTTACATATTACTCCAAAGTTATATTATATGTCAAGTCTTCCATTTGAAAAAAATAGTGAAATGTTCTTTTCATTACTGAAATTCATAGTCGCGGTTTTATTTTGCTATTTGCTATCACCATATACATAAATTACTAGTTCAACTTTTACCGGTTATTTGCCATAGGAACAGTTCTTGTTATATTTTTAAACTTTGAAAAATGATCTTATTGCTTATTATGTTTTTTAATCTTGATAATAATTGTTACCATTGTTTGTTGTACATTTAATCTTGTTTAGACCATTTTTTTACATTTTAAATATTGAACCAATGATAAGGAGGAAACAAATTTTGTCAAAGTATGCTCGAAGAAACCAAAACAACAACAGCCAATCCAAACAACTTATTAAAAATTTCAATTTAAGTTTTAATGAAGGTGGCAACGTAAGCATGTTTTGTTTGAATCTAGATATTCACAAATTAATTTATACATTTATACACTTAAATAAACATAGAACAAAAATTTAAACAAAGCAACAAAACTATATTATAAAGATTTAGAAAGTGTTACAAAACTGAACATTACAATAGTATAATACTACATTTGCACTCAAAAACATAACTTAGGTGATTTATTTATTTATTATTGATCCAATACACATATTACTATTAAAGTTGAAATTTAATATATTCTGTCTAAAGCTCCCTCTATTTAAACCACTGAATAAATCGGGATAAAATTTAGCATAAATATTGTCAGGCATAGCACTTAAAACTACTTTTCTCATGTAAAGTTGACATTGGTAATAGTACATGTAAAATTGTAGGACATTAGCAAAGGAGTCAAGTCACATACTGGTAGGAATTTTATTTTAAGGAAAAATTAATTAACCTATAATTTTCACTGACCTGTTAAAAGGCAGTAAAAAACCGACATAATATAGGAGTCAGCCTAAATATTTTAACACTTTTCTTACAAATATTCGGCTAAGTACAGGTTCACATTCATATTGTTGTATGTATAATAAAATAACAAAATGAAATAGTCCATTTCATACCCTTTCAAAAACCATAGTCCATATGATGATTTAATTGCACACCTAATATTAATGTCAACAGAACATTGGTATGGCAGTTTGAATGCCAAAATATGTCAGTATCTTGATGTGTACTATTTATATTTTAATTAGGCAAAGTTGATTACTATCAATCTAGCCGTCAGATGGTATATTTTTAAATAAATTATTTGTCTTTTTTATTAGGTATTTGGTTCAGTGGGTGTTTATTATTTTTTGGTTATTGTGACAAAAAGTATCTGTAACCCTTTGTGAAACCCTGCTTCTTATGGTAGCTTGTTTTATTCTAAATATTCACTGACTTATAAGGAAATATTCAAAGATACATAAAATTTCCTTAAATCCTCAATTTAAAATGCTGATTATTTTCAAGCAAGAAATTGATGAAACTTTATCTTAACACAATTATAGATTATATTAGCATGATTTTTTTCAGATAGAGAATCAACAATATCTCTTGATAAAAATCTTTTCACTTTATGATTCAAATTTTAAACATCATACATGCATAATTAATTATACATTATATCCTAATAACCTGTTTCTATCTGTTTCTTATCAAATAAGATAAATATTGTGTTTATATATTTTACATACACATATGATCTGTGCAAAGATTGTGTGTATGTATAATAAAATATTTTCAGTATTTTACAAAAATATTTAACATGACTTGCTTATTAACAAATGTGATAAATGAAATATGATTTATTTTGTTTTTCTTAAGGCTAAAAAACTTATTACCAGTCACAAAATGACATAAACATATTAAGTATTGTTTAGTTTAGACTCTTAGGAGCAACAATCACTCACAAAGAGTATAATTGTGTACAAATAAAAAAGTCACATGTTTCGAAATTATAACACCTAATAAGTAATAAGTAATTTTTATTAAAAAAAAACATTTCACTTTAAGAGATAAACAAAAAAACACCTACTCAATATTTGTATAATGTTTTTTTACTTGCTCATAAATATTGAACACTCCATTAACTTACTATTCTGTGTCAATAAGTTTTATGTAAAGCAAGCAAGCAGGAGTATCAGCTGTTTTCCCACCCACACTACTTATGACAGCTGTTTATTGAAATGAAATAGGCAATTGACATTTTGTTCTGAGCAATAATAATTTTTGTCTAATATTAGATTGGAGTAATTTCCATTATCTGTTTTGTTATTGTGCTTTAAATTATGCTGTACTTAGTATATTGAAACTTTGGGAACACAATATAATGTGTGTATTTTAATCTATGCTGTTGATACAAGTTTGAGGATTTGTTATGAGGCAATCAGAGGCATTATGTCATATAATATTGTGGTTAGAAAAGACTGAGAGCGCAGTACAAGGCTTATAGCGACATCTCTCTCCCACACCCGAAATAATATTAATTTAAGACGCGATGGAAGACTCTCCGAAGTTCCACTAAACTGATCAAATTAGCAACATGCTGATCGTCACTTTTTGGTAAATTTTATGACCTGTCAAAAGCTTCTTCCAAGAACGGACAGAGTGTAATAAAAAAGTTGTAACTTGAAAAAATAAGCGTATGATGAGTGATTGATTTGCGTGTATGCGAAGTATAACGTACTGGCTCGGCTAATGACCGCTTATCTAAAACACTGAATATCCATTTGGTTAAAACCGGCGCCGTAATAACATTACTCGTGCGTACTCCCAGTTTTTTCTTATGATTTATTTTCCCGTTAGCTTTAGGTTTTCCCATACGTGGGTTGTAGTTACGCACGCTACGGCAACTTTTCGATATCCATAGGTCGTGATAATACGAAGTATTAAAAAAAAAAACTTTTATTCATAAATGATTAAAAAATAAATAAAGATGTTCAATGCGATAATGTTAAGAAAACAGTAAATTTACGCTCAACAATTAATTGATGCTTCAACTGGTCTGGCTTGATACGGTCCTTCTGTGACCATCTTTGTCATAACGGGTTCCTCCGTATTTCGGAAGATACGGAAAATTGTGGTTCCCGGCTGTTAATTATATATCTTAAACAGACGTTAAAGGTAATTACAAGCTAGAAAGTCTGACAACCAGTCTTACTAAGGGTTATCGTGTTGTCTAGGTAAATTTGAGGTGCTATCTGACCTCGTTGCTCCTTGAAATACACTTTTACTTAGATGGATCCGGTAAGACTGGAAGCTGACGCGAAAATAGTTGGGTAAAGGCTAGTCCGATGATGACCGTTACAATTGTGTAAGCGAGATGTAGCTGTGGTTCCGGACCGTCGCAATATTCTTTAAAAGGTGTTAGCAGACCTCCAGTCAATTAAACCTGAGGTCCTTCTTGTTACATTGAGCTAACTCCTACACCATCATCAGCCCATATTCGTCAACGGACCATAGACTTCCCCAATTGCATGCCATCGAGATCTATCTTCGGCTGGTCGCATCCAGCTCCTGCCAGCCCTCTTGCGCAGATCATCACTCAACCGTGCCTGAGGACGACCCACTCTACGTTACGAGCTAAGTTAGTCACACTTAAAGACTTAAATGTATGGGATAATCCCTTTAAAAAACAATAACAAAATCAAAATTCATTTATTCAAATTAGGCTACTAAGTAGCACTTTTTGAAGGTCAGGTTACATTGAACAGCACCCAGTTTCGCCCACCCATCATCGTCTTTCGACGATTGTCGTGACTTTGACTGATCAATTTGGTCTATTTGATCAGCGGTCGGAGAAATGTAACTTGACTGGCCTTTAAGGCCTACTATCACGTCTTAAAGTAAAGAGAGAAGTGGAAAAGAGAAACCTCTCTCCGCTGTGTATTGCTCTGTCACTGTCACAAACAGAACATTACTTTAAAGATGTGGAAGACACCCTGATCGAGACTGGAAAGTGACCTCAATCGAGGTTAAGATTAGGTATGGCTTTAGGTAGTCATGTTGTATGTTTGTATGCTTGACTGTTCAAGTAGTGACGGGAATCCACGTGCGTTGTCTATCGTCTTTGTACTTTGTTATACTTCTGCACGCCATTCTTATCTATTAATAAAACTAGTGAAGGTCGGACATCAAACCTGCATTTATCGATTAACTCGACCTATCATAGTCGTCCATATCTAGTTCAAATTTTATTTTGTGTTACATTTGAGATTTAAGACCCCCTATTAAGATACTATTTTTTCTGATTTTGAGGAATCGTAGTGAGTTCCAAATTAGATTCTTAAATTTAATAGGCTAATTGCATATTTTTATACTAATTTAGTTGAATGCGCACTTTTGGTTATCGGAATAAAAAAACACGGGGATATGAAAAATAGATTCTCAGATCTACCCAATATGGATGCAAAATTTCATGAAAATCGGTCGAGTCGTAGGAGTTCAATTTCGTACACCGCGACACGACAATTTTATATATTAGATTTAGGTAACACACAAACATTATTCAGACTAATTAGTCATTTCGCCAGCCATTTTGATAAAATTACAAGTTATTAATAGATAGACCTATGTTTTTCCTCATATGTCTCATTCAATATTTCAATTATATTTACAAAAATATTTTGATGTAATTATTATCCTTAAGTATTTTTAACTTCCTTATTATTTATGTGAATGACAAATATTCCCATTCGATTATCTTCTTTTCTTTATTTGTTTATATTTCCCGGTGTAACTTGGGTATATTAAAGTTTTAAACCCATCCTAGATTTTCTGAATAACAAATGGTGGTTAAGCATGGGTAGAAATAAGTCGACCAATCCCAATTAATACAGTATCAGTGTCATCTGTTGTATTATTTAAGTCAGGTACATCGGGTACATCCAGAAATTTGGGACAGGGTGTGACAAAATATAAAGTTTGTGATTGAATATCTCGTCTAACTTCTCTTGTATATTTAGAGTCCAAAATGTCCCATTGCCGGTTATGTTTCTTTAAGACTTAGCAGTAGGCTTCTAGAACCTTATTTATGTAATGCGTCACATACTAACTACGTCACAAATTAGCCCTCTTTTTGTCAGAGCCATACCGTACCAAAATCTAACTTATCTGTTCTGTTCCTTCTGATTGAAATATTCTTGAAAATCCATTTATAAGGGATAGATAAAAGACCCCAAACTGATAGAGACAGCAAGATACTTTGACATTTCTACTTGGCGTGTACATGCATTTTCTGGATCTGATAGTCAAGGACCAGATAAGACGAATCCAAAAGGATACCGTTCTTACACTTTGGCCAGGGTTCCCTATAGAAGGGTGATTATTGTACTAATACCCGTGGCGATAGGTTGGCAACATGTCAAGTACTACGGCACGTTTGTAACGACTGTTAATCGTCGTGGATTTATGCCAATCTCGTCTGTAAGAAATGTTTCAGCCTTATTTGATGCTACGCCCGTCAATGTAATAAGACTGACGTATTTTGATGTTTACATTTGTTTTATTGTCGCATGCATCTAGAGTTTTCCTATTTGCGCAATCTGGGATGTTTGGACCCTTATTTTTAGTACTTGAATCTTTTCGATATCTGGTCATCTGATCAGCAAAGACATTGCTCGCTTTTCCTGTTTTTTTTTTAAATCCTATGAATATTATAAACGGCAATTTGTTAATCTTTCACACAAAGACTACCGAACAATTTAGGCGAAACTTGGTTCACAGATAGTTTATAACCAGGATTTACTCATAGGATAGTTTTTATCCCGATTTTATGTTACCATGGGGGTCATTTAAAGCAGTAAAATATGCGTAACAATAGAGCCTTTTTAAATGTTACAATTAAAACCTCTATGTTATTCATAATACACTGTTTCGTTTTTCCACGGAAACGTTGATTTCTGTAAAGCCGTAGAAGGACAAAATCACACGGCCTTGTCACAAGCAGTATTCGCCCATGCACAATTTGTTGACGTAACGAATGCGTTATCAAACAAATACATTCATTATACAAGGGGAAAATCATTCTAAAAATAACACATCACAATTAGAATGTACTATGTTTAACAATTGCGTATTAAATTGATAAGAGACGATCCCCAATTGATTTAGTTATCTTTATGTAATAAATAACTGTTTTACGTATGTTGGTGACTGTGTATCAGCGTATTTCTTTGCACTTGGTTGTTCCTTTTTGGTATGTTTATGAAATGGAAACCGGGACTCCAAAATTTTGCCAGCCAAATGTCAAAAATCTTTTTTAAAATATGAAGCACACATACACAGTTTCTTACCTTAACAAATCTAAGAAATGTGCTCTATAATATCATTAAAGTACCCAATAGAATTTTAGTTATTTTTCTACCCAGTTCGCAAGCATACCAGTTTTATAGCTAGAAGCAGCTAACAGGCTATGCTCTGCGAATTCATCTCTACTACCCTTCAACTTGTATTTTTCTATCTTGCGAAAAAATGTATTTGTATATGTTTGTTATCCCTTTACGCCAAAACGGCTGGACCGATTACGACGAATTTTCGTATGGAAGTAGCTTACATCTTGGATTAACACATAGGTTACTTTTAATCGGTTTCGTTCAGTGAAATGGCAGTTTTATCCGACATCCAGGCTGTATACTAAAAGTTAAAATTATTTCATTCCTCCGCCTAGGACATACTATATCCTACTATACTCCTAATCATTTACTCCGTATCAAGTGTACGTAACAATTAATTGCTATCATATTTAAATTGGTGATATAAGTTACTATACCCACTACGGGCTACAGTTGCAAAGCAAATTTTAACTAGGTTTCCGAAGAGATTACATTTTTGCCTCTTCGTTTTCTTTTTCTCAGGCTGTAATCTTTATAGGGCATCCGGAAACGTCCGGGGATTATTTGCGACTGTATTTTTTTGTACGAGTTACTTATTCTAAAGGTTTTATGGTCTACATTTTTAGTGTGCGTTCTAAAAAAAACTTGTAATGTTTATATGGCCGCTGATTGTCATTATAGTACGTTTTTTTTTGTGATTAGACTGGTATTGGTTATGGATACTGGTTTTTGAGTAATTTGCAAGTGTTTTTCTATGCAAATATTAAATTAGAATATTGAAAACGCGACCAATTTTGCCAAAATGAAAGATTGTAAAGTCAATCTTTCATCGGATATTGATACAGGGTATCAATATTTCCTTTTGTAAAACAATATCTCCGACTGCTATTATATTAACCATTTTTTTTTCAAAAGTTTTTTCTTTTAGCACAAAAATTAAGATCGATCTTTATTTGTGCTGCCGCTATAACAACAATTACTACTTATGTAATCATCTGTGAAAACCACAACCATGTGGCTCTATCTAAGCTATACAGTTCATGAGATACAGCCTGGAGAAAGACTGAGAGCCAGCGGGAGTTGTTGTGGACTGATTTTAACCTTTGATTACGGAACCCTAAAGAATTAAATAAGTCATCATTCCATTTGATAATTAATTCTATTTGTCATTAGCACACAGCTTATCTATATTAGAAATATATACTAATAATAAATAATAATAATAATAATAATAATCCTTTATTGCCACAAGAATATGTTTACAATAGAATTGAGTCCCTGACTCTTGTGCTAGGTGATATACCTGTGTTACATGAGCCAGTGCCCTCTCCGGTAATATGGTACTTAGTAACATTATTTATGGAATCAAAAAAAAAACTATTATTATGTGTAGTAGATACATGCAAAATATCTAACCAACTAAATGCAAAAGAAAAGGAGGATACAAAATAAATCAAAAGATGGGTGGAGTGTAGGTGAGGGTGTGTGGTGTGTATGAGCATGTGATGTGGGGTGTATGGGTGAGTGAGTGTGTTGAGGTGTGGGTGAAAGATAGGGTATATGTACTTGAAGTTATGTTTGTAGGGCAGTGCGTCCATGGAAGTAACTTATGATATATGAGTTAATATTTGTTCCGTCTCGTCATAAGTGAGAGACTGTAACCATGATTTTAGACTCTGCTTTACTTTATAGAAAGTCATAGGGTATATTTTAAGTTTCTTATTTATTTTATTGTAAATATGTGCACTTTGTGCCAGGAAATGTCTGCGAGCAAGTGCGGAGCGACATCGGATAATTTTACATACGGGGAACGCAGTGCGCCTGCGGGTAACTTGAGCGTCAAATGGCAACTCCAAATGACGCCGTAAAGTTGTGCGCAAGATGTACAGCTGTCTCACAGAAAGCACTTGCGCTTCTTTATACAACCTGGTCGTCGAGTAGTCACGTTTGTGGAAGAGCATTACTTTTAGAACTGCTCGTTGCGCGCGTTCCACTTTGAGCATTATGGTTTTAAAGGTACCTCCCCATATCGGAATACAGTAATTAATTATAGACTCGCAGAGAGATCGATATACGAGTGAGGAAGTTTCCCTATCCGCCGAATGTCTAAGTTCTTTAATTAAATACATTAATTTTCGAAGTCTAGTGCATATAGCCTCGGTATGTATTCGCCAATCTAATCTGTCATCAATGTGAACACCAAGATACTTTATACTAGGTACCAAAGCAAGAGAAACGCAGTCACATTGAAGGTTACCTTGACAAACATGAGCAATAATTGTTTTAGAATCCGACGGTGGTTTAGGAACATTAGGTGGCAAAAATTGGAGAACTTTTGTCTTGGAGGTATTTAAAGTGAGGAGATTCATTGCCAACCAATCCATTACACATTGAAGTGAGCGTTCTGCGTTTATCCTAGCTTTGGTCCAGTCTTTATCATAAATTAGGAGCGCCGTATCATCCGCGTAGGTGAAAATGTCACAATGATTAAGAGATAGCAGGCAAAGTTCATTTATATAAATTTGGAATAGAGTGGGCCCCAAAATACTTCCCTGTGGTATTCCGTAGTCTAAAAATTTCTCGCTACTACTGAGGCCGTTTACTCTGACACATTGACATCGGTCACTCAGGTAAGATTTAAAGATGTTTAAGGCTAACCCCCGTACTCCCATGCATTCCAATTTAGCCACAAGTCTGGGGACGGACACGGAATCAAAGGCCTTGGTTAAGTCGAGAAAAATACCGTAGCATCGGAGGCCATTGTCCAACTTATCAACCAGGGAGTTGGTAAAATCATTTACGGCGTCCTCTGTCGAAATGCCAGAGCGAAAGCCGTATTGGTTGTTAGCAATCAAATTGTTTTTTGCCAAGAATTTAGTTAGGTTGGAGTTAAGTATTCGTTCCAGTATTTTAGACAATGAGCAGAGGACAGAGATTGGTCGATAGTTGGACACATCATCTTTAGCACCAGCCTTATAGATTGGGTGAACTACTGCTCGCTTCAGGGCTTTAGGGAATGTTCCTGAGTTTATCGCACAGTTACAGATGTGTGTAATTATAGGTACTAGCGAGGAGCTACAAAGTTTTAAGATTTTTGCAGGTATGTTATCCCATCCGATAGCACAATCACTGCGTAAGTTCTGTATGATGCTCAATACTTCTGTTTCCTCCACAGGGGGAATGCTGAGCGAGTTAACTGGGGAATTTACTGAGGGAGGGGAATTGTTGCCGGGACTAAATTTGGAAGCTAGATTCTTACCTACGTCGACAAAAAAGTGATTTATGTTATTTAGAGAGTCTACAGTATCTTTGGATGATTTTAAAAGGTTATTACATGGTTGTTTGAGAATATTACTGTGTGTGATGGACTTGATAACTTTCCAAGTTTCCTTGGGATTGTTTTTAGCTTTCAGAAATTCTGTTTTTTCGTATGCTCTTTTTAATTTTTTTATTAAAGAGTTGCAAAAATTTCAGTATCGAGTATATGTTTTTTTTAATATAAGGTTATCCGGAGATTTAGTAACTTGACGGTGCATTTTATCACGATTTCTTAGGCAACGCAGTAAACCTGCAGTTAACCAAGGTTTAATAACAATTTTCCTGTTTGGGGTTCGTACAGTCTTACTGTGTTTGGTAATGACTGATTGTAAGTTGCTAATTAATAGATCAGTAGCGAGGTCAGCATCTGATGTATCCAATATAGGTCTATAATCAGTGGTGTCTATTTCGTTTTTAATAGATTCAAAAACATATTTAACTGATGTTGTAGGCACGAGCGGCGTATTTGGTTTATTTTTTAGACTAATGGATAAAACGATAGGTAGATGGTCCGTGATATGCGTATCCAACACCATGACCTTAGCGTTACATTGAGTTTTTATAAGAAAATGGTCTAAACAGTTTCCTAACCTAGTCGGAAGGGTGTGGGCAGGACAAAGATCAAGTGAAGCTGTTAGATTTAGGTAATCTTCCGAATTGTGGTCAAGAGTGCCAGGCTTAATATCAATATTGATATCACCCACTAAAACGATATTGTTATTTGATTTAAGAGAGGTAACTATTTGTTTTAGACTAGAGTAGAAATTATCTGTATCGCGGTAGGAAGGGGAACGATACAGTGCAATTATGGCTACATTATTGAAACAACTTACCAGACAATTTGCGTCGAGGATCGTAGGTTCATAGGTATGGCAATTTATGGAATGTTTGGCATAAATAACTACTCCGTCATTTTGTTTCAAGTTGTTTGCAGTAGAGTATGACGTATAACCCTGCAAAATTGGAAGGTTACCCGTTACCTGTAACCAGCACTCTGTTAGGACTATGAAGTCAAATTCAATTTTTGTTACTGACAGCATAACAGCGAATTGGTCAAAGTTCTTCTTTAGACTCCTTATATTAATGTGAATTATACGGAGATGATTGTCGTGAAGTCCTATTAAATTCTGACAATCCTCAGGTATACATTTAACAGAATCTGCGATTGAAATGTTATCAAGTTCATGGGTTATTTGATCAACGTTCATCATTTACATACAGTATTTTTGTTTTGATAATTCCTTCGTAATCTCGTAAACTACTTGATCGATTCTGAAAATTAATTTACCGTTACATGCCGTAGATTATGTTCCGCGTAATTTCAGTATAAAATACAAAAAAAAAATACATACATACATAAATAAAAATATAACAAAATATTCTGAATTCAGTTTTTGTCATAATCTGAACGATTATAACATGAGAATTTGAGGTTACTAGTTGTAGAGGCATCATTTGAAGAATGTTGAGACAGAGAGACAACGCTCTACATTCTGTGTTGCATCTCCCTTGCTCACCTGTAACTGTCTGTCTTTGGGAGCTAGTGTTGTACATCCTGCTTTCTTCTTACGATCCTTAAGTAGAGCTGTGGCCACTAAGGAAGATCCTAATCTAAGACCTAATACGTGTATGTATCTTAATATTGAGCAAAAACCTCTCCCAATTTATAGAAGGAACCATCGTTATATCATAATATTGACTGCACGAATAGCCGAGTGGTCGAGGTCACCACGCCAAACCCACTTTGCGCGACGTGTCGCAGGTTCGATCCCCGCATAGGACAAGCATTTGTGTGATTCACGAATGCTTTACCTAAGTCTGGATGTCTTTGTGCATGTGAAACCCCCCGCGATATAAGATTTAAATTCCTTAGAGCGGGAGTCGTTTTTTAAAAGAACAACACAGTCTAAAAGCAACATAAAAATAGAGCTATAAGGTTGCTTTTGTTAAATCAGAGTCTTTACAAAATGCCAATGTTATCAACGCCTAAATAACTCCGCCGATAGCTAGTTACCGATAATGTGTCACACAAACTTGCAGTGAAAGTTCTCCAGGGCACTGTTTACACGGTCACCTTTCTAACGCCTGAATGTTGCCGTCAAAGGCCTCTGTTTCCGAACTGACGGAATTTTAGGGCCAGTCTGTGTAGGATGCTTTGTTGTCGATTGTAGATTCATGTAGACTGTAGATAGTCTGGTATTTAAGATGAAGTTCATCGAATTGATTTGAAACTTAAGTCGTGGATGGAAAAATAATCGCTGTAAAAGAAATACACAAATTAATGAAAGTCAAATTAAAAATATGACCCAAAATTACTTCTTATACCCTTAAAGGTATTTGTACAAAGTTTTATCATGATCAGTCAAGTAGTTCAGTTGGTTTCATGGTGAAAAAAATCCTAAATATTTTTAATAGTTTTCGTATGCAAGCGTTACAAAAACCTAACATACTCATTTATGCTATTAATAGGGATGTTTAACACAAGTAATATTAAACCAATTCTTGAACCTAAGTTATCTTGCAAGCACATACACAAACAAACGTACATGAATCGCAAGTTGGACAGAAGCTAGCGAAAGCAATCCAAACAGTCCGAAGATTACAGTCACCGGTCTACACCTTCCGAATGATTCACAAAATGTTTTGACAGATGATGAATCAACAATCCCACATCTCGAACCTAAGACAGATATGTTATAGACATGATAACATCAGATCAGAAGCAGATACTAGTACAATGTATACTGAAGAATTTACTTGTAACGGAACAACGCCCCGGTCTACGGTTATATTCTAGTGCATCGCTCTTACACCAGTCGAAGGTCGAAAGCGTTTACATTTTTCTTACAATCTAAATTTTCAACTCAACGAGCTTATTGGTGTAGTACGAAGATGCCGTGAAAGATTAAACAAATAATTGGTCAACTCACTCGTATTTATCGAGATTGCCCTACTAGTTTGAAACCCAACCGGAGTCCTTAATCATGAGCTGACGTTGCAGGGGGTCGCGAGTCGAACTGAAAAAAGTATAGCCGTGAAAGAGGTAAATCTTTAAGTCTAAGAATTTCAAGAATAAGTGAACGTACGTTGCTGAGACATTTCGTCTAACAGAGCTTAACATCCTAATAATAGTAAATCATCTAATATGTATGTGTAGTATGTATTTAGAAGTATATAAGTATGTTTATCAATTGACTAGCACTCATAGTATAAACTTTATATTGCATGATCAAGAAAATGCACCAGTGTAAATCCACCTGTATGTAGAACCTACGTGTATACGACACGGTCACTCACAGGGTTTTTCCCTGTCACGTGGTGGAACGGGTATTTTTATTGCATTCACCTATAAATAGGTTCATGTGGGGGTTGAAATTGCACCGAGGGGCTGAGTTCGCAGTTAGCCATGTGACCG
Organism: Trichoplusia ni; assembly: GCF_003590095.1. NCBI lineage: Eukaryota > Metazoa > Arthropoda > Insecta > Lepidoptera > Noctuidae > Trichoplusia > Trichoplusia ni. Next base: position 7,230,391 of record NC_039482.1, on the reverse strand, counting down.
ATTGTTTGACTAATGATTATCGATTATAGAAAGTACCTGGATTTTATTTTTTCTATTTCTATTTATTTAATTCTAATGCCTGTCGTGTGCGATTTTTAATGTTATGTACGTAACTAGATTATATTGCTTATACCTTTTCATTCACCACGATCTTCTTATGATGTGAAATTTGCAATGCAGCTTTATAACTAGAGGCTGATGTTTTTATATCAATGTCGAAATCTTGCATTTCTTGTTATCACAACGCACCCATTTCTTTTCAAGCAGTTGAACTTTCACAAGGCACCGGCACCCTGTAATCATAGTACCATTGACACAAATACCCCTGCCATGGGACTTGTAAGATCTCTATAATCTAATGGAAACGCGTCCGCATCGAGTTAATCAGTGCTATTATCCTTAAACCGATTACATTACAAAAACACTACAATGGCCACCGTGGGACGTGTCCAACAATGCTATATATTTAATAGACGATTTAATTTCATCGGTAATTGTTGCGATGCTCAACTATGTTTGTTTTGAGTCATCGAGGCTGTGTTATGAAGATTTTGAACTAAGATATCGCGGGAGTTACAAAGATTTTAATAAAAAAAACTTTACTTGTAGAACATCGCTTACATTTTTATTATTTAAATAATTTAAGCGATGCAACGCATTTATAACTCCTCTCTTGTAGCGAGTGTCTTTAGGCGCGGTAATCAATTAACATCGGACAATCCGTCGGCTCTTTTGCAGTCCCGTAGCTCATACAAAAGATAAAAAAATGCGGTGTAATGAGCGCTTTGGACAATACCAATGGAATTCTCATTACTACTTAATCAAGTTAGCCTTTTTCGTTCCACGGCTGGACATATAACCCTCCTACATTTCGTCACAAAGCGAGCCCTGTATGTAGCCGTGCTTATCTACTCCTTATAACTTCAGTTCATCGTTCTGTGGGTGTTCTACACTACGTGTACGATTTGTTTTCTCATAACCGCTATTGTGTGTTTGTGAACGCAGACCGTTAGCTGTAAAACTTCTCGTCTACCATTTTACTAATAAAATGCCTATCACTACTATATTAAATTTTATGCCAAAGTAAATCTGTTCATTCTGTAACGGTTTTCTGACGCTGCTTATCCATCTGAGAGTCAAAAAGTGATTTAAAACCTTCACTAATCCACCTATAGACACAATATTGAAACAACAGTAATGTCGTATTATGTAACTTATTGACACGGAAATATCTAGGAATCAGTAAAAACTACCATTAATAAAGCGATATGTATCCGTAGTAGAATCGCAGCATGAATCTTTATACTGATGTCGCTAAGAAGTACAGAATACCTTAGACTCCAAGAAAGGCTATCAAAAGACTGCCATTATAACGGACGTCCATGCGGGCGGATCTTCCTGACTAGTCTTCTACCAACATGTATTGCAACTGATCAACACTCTGCTTTTATTAGGTATCCTCATGACTCACTTGTTTGTTATTCTCGATGTTCAAATGTTTGTATTACCATCGTATTCATTCATAAACTAAGCTGGTAGATTTGTGTAACAGGAAAACCCGAAACTGTTTTGCAGTCAAGGATTGTTTTTAAGTCATTTACTGTATTTTGCTAATCGTTTTAAAGTTGCATTTCTCGAAAGAAATGCAACTCGGTAATGATTAGCTAAAGACATCGGGTACACTTTGATTTATCATGTCAATTGAAATAGTCTTCGAGTACTTTTCTTAAACTGTAATGGATAATTATGATTTCCAATATTTGTCACGGAGCTGGTAAAAAGAGCGCTAATCGTTTATGTGTACTAAATGCCAAAGTATTCTTCTATCGTCATTTAAAATTTTAGAGCCATCTTCCAAAAATCCACAACATTTCGCAGGATTCTGAACTTTGTACTTCAGATTTCTCTTATCACCTTATCAACAGTTATCGTATAATCGTAGTCCTTTATCAAATTCATTCATTTGTTTCGATACACCGTATGACCATCTATATATGGGTTTTCCTCCATAAAACCAGATCAAACTACAGTCAGAGTCTTTAAAGCTTTAAAGTTTTTTTTTCTTCGGTATAGTTGCCATTCCATCCTTTCTACCTAATCAATTAACAATCGTAGTCCTCTCTCCATTATTCACTTTTGAATTTCTTCGTGTTTGCATAATTTTGCATCTGACTGTACAATCTAAAAATAGTTCGTATTTTTTCCTTGTCTTCGGTCCACCGGGTAAGTATTGGCTTCTGGAGCAAAAACGTCACGTTTTTTGGGATCAATTAGACATTTGACATGGTATTTGCTCTTCTTAGTATCATGACCATGCAATGCCAGTATAATCTAATTGATTAGAAAATCGATTTCCTTGTTTTCTGGGACTACCTGATTCATTGGTTTCAACCGGTTTACGTCTTCTGTAAATAACTATAAAAAATAAACAGTTGTTGTTGTTGCTACAATATTTATTAATTAGATTTCCGTAGATAGTATTTCTTCTAAATTCTGCCGTTCTTTCTTATACTTTCTAAGGCTTTATAGAAAAATGTTGCCTTAATTCCAATTTAAATCTGTGCATCCGGCGGGGTTTCCTCTAGGATGGACAGAAATCTTTGAAGGCTTTATTGGATTGCCAGAAAAACCTTAGTTTCTGCAACTTTAAATTAGCATATGGATAAAAATATTTAAACAATTCTAAATAGATCTGTATCATACTTCACTATCCCCACCAAGATGACTTTAAGATGCTAACCAACCATAATACCACTCCTTTTTAATGCAATGCAATAGGATTATAATAATCGTGCGACAATAAGCGAGCCTAAATACAACAGTCATCTGAATTGTTTGCCCTGCCTGACGTCATAGTGCCGAACTGAAATTGAATGCTAATGAGATATTGTGGATGGATTCTGGTACAGACCACCTCGTTTATATCCTATGCTTATGATACTTGTGTTTATATGTATAGTAAATATAAATATGGTATTTATCCGGTTATAATAACTGGATTCGCCCCATGGTGTTACTTGTGGACTGAAGTAGCCTATGTGTCGATTCACTGTGTCAACGGGCTCTAAATCAATTTTGATCGAAATCGGTCAAGCTGTTTCAGCGTCATACCATTATTATAACTTAAGTAAGGCGGATGCATACTTACTTGTTAAATATCAGTTTACTCACATGTATATACCGGGATCGCCCGACTAGTTTACCATAACCCAAATGAGTCCTTATCTTAAGCTGGCGCGACAGCTGGGTCGCGATTCGAAACCGTATCGTCTCGCGACCCCGCCGCCGCCGTCGCTAAATGAATAACAATACCACTCTGTAAATATCCCATAGTAATATTAGTTAGGTACTGTTAGACCCTCTGATCACGGTATAAATTTCTTCGGGTAACTAATAGCAGTCGACTGAAAAGTCGAGGGGCATTGGGGAGTGCCTTCAACCTTCAGTGAAGCATCAACATTCCCCTGTTCTTATCCCAATTATTTTATTTGGAGTCGGAGCAACATGTCTTCTTCTTCCAGACCTTTCTATCTGACGTCATCTCTCAAGAAACACTCTTTGCAGTCATATCGTCTTTTACAGTGAGAGAGTTCATCCAAAAAAAAAGATAGTCATCCATACTTGATCCACGGGTGACTAGCTTTTTAATATTATAATAGGACTGGAAACTATAGCACGTGGGAAGAGATGTCCGCGTCCAACAGGGTGGCAATAAAGATGTTTTTCCTTTTTCTACAAACGTGAATTACTTTTTGTATTTATTATTACTATTTTTAAATATAACTGCGTAAGACTTGTAATAAATGTCAAAGTTAAAAATAAATACAAAGTTATTTTTGTATATTCTAATTTTGTGCGTGGGTGTTAGAATAATTCAACGACCGCTACAGTAATGGTCAGATGTTCATTATGTAACCAATTACCGAAAATAATGAAAAAAGTCGCTAGTATGAAATTAATGTTCTACCTAGCTTCATACTTATTTTTTTGGTACTTAAAAGAACCAAAAAGAAATTTCTAACGAATCTTCGAATTCAATGGTGTTTTTATCGGAGCTCCTATGGCCACCTTTCAGCTCCAGCATCAGATCATCTACGTCATGTCATAATATTGCATAGTCAGGCAATATACATGTTCTGACAAAACTTCAGCTCAATCGGAAACCGGGAAATGGATCAAATTCAACTTGCAAGATTTGATTAGAGACCGACAGAAAGTACATATTGATGTGAAAGTTTACTCGAAAAGGAAATTAGCTTAAAATTATAATATATCATCATCCAAGCCTTTTCTCGACTATGTTGAGGTCGACTTCCAGTATTTAACAAGGAGCGACTACCTATCTGATTTGCTCAACCCAGTTACCTGGGCAACACGATACCCCTTGGACTGTCAGACTTTCTAACTTCTGCTGGCTACCCGTAACTGTTAAAGATCCGTAGTTTATTGTGCCTGCAGAAACACAGAGATACTTGTTATGACATATATTATACTATCACCCATCCACAGACCAACCGAATCACGAGTAATTTAACCAATAATAAAACAACTTACCCACTAGGACTTCTTAAAACTTAAACTTATGATACGAACATTTAAAAACGTTAAACGACTTTCCCGTATAAAGAATGCCGTCCATATCACACAGTGTAGTTTCGTCACAGACGCCATTGTCCATCGCCGTACAGCCGAGGAATTCGAATCGCTTACCGTACGTTGTTATGTTCAAAATGTTCTTATGTAATTACGTTGGCTGGTAACGACTTGTGTACTGATTTTGTAAAGGTTCGTCATTACTTGGTAGTTTGTTTTTGATTTTGTAGGTACTTAGTTTAATGTTTAGCATTTATAGTTGTAAAAATGGATTTCTGTTTGAGATCCGCACCTAAACAGTTGTTATGGTACCCTATTGTAAAAAGGTGACAGATGTGCGTTTGTCACCAGGCTGTATCGTATGAACCTTGATAGATAGAAACAAAGTTGAAATTTTACAATAATTATTAATAGATGGTGTATTTTTAATGGCATTATAAAACAAAAATTTGAGGTAGAGGAACAAATTTCTAGGCAAATAGGCTACTGAACCTAAGTATTGAGAATCTGCCCGATTCCTATTATTATAACCTTTTCTGACTTTTTTAGGCGATAATATTTATAAAAATCTTAAAATGAACTATGCACAACCATTTGTGTCCACGATGGTTATAAAAGTTATAGCTTTATATCTAGTTCCATATTTCACCGAATAATAGTGCGATACCGTTTTAAATTGACCACAGCTGAACGTGTCCCAGCCACAGCTACTGTTTAAGAATATACTCGAGTATACAGCTGATTTATTTATTTATCCAAATAGAAATGCGAATACAAGTGAGACTTGAAAGGATTGATTTGGAAGGAAACAAATATAAAAACCTTAGCAAAATTTTCTAAGAAAGCTAAGTTTTTTTTTTAATTAAAGCTCGAAAATCAAAATAAAGACGCGTAATTCTCTCCACCGACTATGAAGGGTTTACATCCATAAAGGTTTTATTCGTCCGGTTAAACATTTTCCAAAAGGTACGGCTTCGTTTGATGTCGCTGCGAAGTTTCTCCCTAGTTTATTATTACAGTGATTACGAAAGTTAAGCACAATGTTTTTTGTTTGTTGAACAACGGAATACATAATTGGTCTTGTTATAATTATAGACCTTTTAAAGACGAGAGAATCCTGTTGGATCCGATGGCGTTGTGTTCTGTTCAGATGATGTCTTATTGTGTTTATTTTGGAGTTTTTTACTGCTTTGGTATTGTAATACATTCTGAAGTACACTTTGAAAACATCCTTTGAGTGTATAGTTAGATTTATTGTATAGATATTAATGTAATAAAGAGTCAACAAACATTCAACCATTACATGCATTGCGTTTTATTGCTTTAAGTAATTATAGTTATTATTTCGTGTAATCTTAAAATTAACTTTACTCAAACTTAAGATCCTACAGTTGACATTACCGTCCACAGCTCATTTTAAACCTCTACCAAAGATCGCCAACATCATGATCTTAAAATTACGTAGATTAAATATCCAGCCACACTCTATCCAAAATTAGGCAACAGTATTTTCTTCCATAAAACAATCTCGAAGACTCCTATAATTCGTTATACAATTACTATGATCGTAATTTATTATTTATACATTCTATACATATTTCTATTATTAAAGAACTTTCGGGTTGATTTTAACAGGGACCGGCCGGATACTCATTGAAAGGGTTTTTGAAGGGGTTTTTTTAAGCGCTTCAAGAAAAAACCCTATGACATATGTTACACCTTCGAACGGATTACTGTAACCCTGTTCCGAACAGGTTACCCTTTACTACCCTGTAACACTGTAACAGGGTAACCCACTCCAACCTAAGACAATGCAATATGCACTCTTTATCATAGACATTAGTTTGAAAATAGTATAACCACGAGCGCTCGTGACATCTTACCGCCCAGCGGCGCCATTGTTGCATTTACCGAGCGACTTGTAAACATGGAATAAAAATCATTGTGGATATGATCTTACAGTTTAATTTTGCTTGTCGCACTTTTCAAACGTTGTGATATATATTTTTCGTGTCTATACTTGTAGACCAGGGTCGATAATTTTTAAAACCAAAAAAAATAATAGTTGGATGAAACCCATTAGAAAAGGAGGGGAATATTATAAAAATGAAAGGAAAAATAATTTACGGGCGATCTGAGGTCGGGAAGGGGGTGGGAGTGACGTTTGAAGAGTAAAAAACGGTTTTTACCGATTTCCGGCAAAACTAAAATTCGTATCGAAAAAAGTCAAATGGCAAAGTTGTAGGTAATAAAAAGATCTAAAACTTTTGTGTTTACATTTTTTTCACATAACCTCAAAATTTATGTGAAAAATCTAAAAAACCAAGATTGTGGTTTTTTATTTTTATCTTTTACAAAAAAATATTTTTGTAACGAAATTTGGTGAAAACTTACTTTTTTTGTGTCCCAAATACGCTGTAATTTATTTGATTAAAAATATTTATTTTTTCACCTTATTTTGAATTAATATAAAAAAACACTAATTTTCAATCGAAAATTCACCCGTCAAATCTTCTCAGAAAATGCAAAAAATGAAAAAAAACTTGTATTCGATTTTTTTTTAAATTATTATAAATAATTTCATCTAAAAAATTTGATCTCATTTTGTGTTCAATAGACCAATAATCGAGGAAGGTTTTAGGCTAGGTATATAAAATTACGCTGCAACTAATAGGAGCGAAGATTTAATGGAAAATGTGGCAAATACGGGGAAAAATATTAATCTTCGAGGGCTTTCGTTCAAAAATTCCTAACTTATATCTTCTAACCACGCGGACGAAGTCGCGGGCAACAGCTAGTTACCTATATGACGTTTCGCGCGTAGGTAGTTTGTCTGAGAGGCGCGAGTCGCGGCGCGACGCGTCGGCGATAGAAGAAAATCAGCTGTAGTCTTAGTAAAGCAATGAGGGGCCGCTAGGGTGCAAGTATGCAGCTCAAGTTTAGTGGGTAATTCAGGGTAACACGAATAAAAGCCTTTCGTGAAGGTAACCACTTCAAAGGGTTAAGTTATTGAAGGGGTTAACCCCTTCACGTGGTTACCATAATGAAGGTGTTAACCATTTCGCTGGGTTTCGAGGATGTAACTCGAACAACTTTTTGTCACGCGTCCTTTTAGCAAATCTAAGGTAACAGTTAATCATGCTATACTCAATTCAACTCATATTTGCGCGCGGCGATATGTGTGGGTAACCGTTGTAAACATACAGTGACATTGTGTACTAATACAGGTTACGTTTGTGTGTCACTGTCACACAAATTGAATCTTCAATAATAAACATTCGCTGTCGATCGCACGCCCACATAGCGCCGCGCGCAAAGATGAGTTAAACTATCTGTATCTAGGGCTAAGAAGAATTGCAAATTATATTTCGTAAGCAGCAACAACAGAAAATTATACTAAAAATTACATACCATCTCTTATGCATCAAGGTAACTTAGTTATTATGAATTTAATTTACTGTCTTTCGTTGTTTTGATGTAGGTCATGTCTGAAAATGTTAGCCATTTAAATCAATCTATAGGTATCGTAGGAAATGCAACTGTGATGGCGAGATGAGCTCTGTAAGAGTCATCCTTGACAAATATTCACATATAGGAATATGGATAGGAAAAAATTATAATATGCTTAAAGTTACCAACGTGTCTGGAAAAAAAGGACCAGATACTTTACGACCATGTCACCCTAATTTATTATACCTATCCTCATAAATACGATCAATTTCAATCAAGCAAAAATATACTCTAACCCGCAATTAACATGCTAAACAGCTACTACAAAACACGAAATAATTTTTCATCAACTTCATACCATACATTCAAAAAATATAAAATGTTTAACAATATGTTTCTTATGAGGGATAGGGTGCGGTTATATGCCAATTTTGTAATTCCAAAATAAAAAAAAACATGTAATACCTCAAATTGGACTCGCACAAAATTATCTAAACACATCTCATGCAACACAACTTGAGTTTACACTAAGCACGGGACTCCGGAAATTCGTCTGGACTAAGAACAACGATATATCACAAGAAGAAAAGATTTCAAGGTAATCGTTCATCTCAAAAAGTCCTTTGTCATTTGAACTTGGCTTATTATATTATTATCCTCTCCGAAAATAGAAGTATTGTGTACAACTGCTTATGTGGGCGTTAAACGTAGATTTTGTTTTGTTTTTTTTTCTTCGGTAACTATCGATGTATGAATGTATTGTAGCGTTACATTCTTCTTTACTTTTTAAGACATTCGCTCCTTAAAAATACTGTTCAGTGCATCCGGTTACACTAGAAGAGGAGCCCAAAATAGAAATAAAAATGCCAAAGTGAATTTCCGTCATCGGTCAATCTGTGCATTACCAGAATACGTGGTATGTCATAATTGTAACGCTTTTCCATTTTCTTTACTGCAAATAGCGAAATAAATCTTATTTTTCTAAGGAATACTCTCCATTTATCTGGTGCACTTACTTCGACCTCTTTAAGCAAGTTTTTTGGGACTTCTAAATAAGATACAGCTTCGTTCAGTACTAACTTCGACAACAGGTTGAAAAATTGCTTAATAGTTCATAGTACAGATACAGAAGTAATTTTTTGTCGTATAAAGTGGAAAACCAAACAAGGTACCTTATTTTTTATCCTGCCCACGCCCCACCCCCAAATACATAAACAGCCGGTTTAATTGAGAAGTCATATAAAATTTAAACAAAAAAAAAACGGCTAGTGCGAGTAGGACTCGCCGTATGGAGGGATCTGTACAAAATAAATCAAAGACGAATAAATCAGCAAAAAATTGCCGAGCCACAAGTTGCTGAAACTATTTTTTATTAGTTTTAGTAACTTGGCTTCAAAATTTGAACTGTCCAACTGTGATGGTATCTGACATACAGCTACCGCATAGATAGGCGGACAGCGTGTAGCCTTTGAGTACGGTATCCTAAAAACAACTCAATTCAATGCACCAATCACTCATGATTGCAAGTCATATAATTGCAATCTTTTTTATCATCACAGGATGTCCATATAAAGAGCATAATGGCATGTCCTACGATAAACGATCGCCCTCACCTTGCATTTGGTTTGCAAATGCTACCAAATTTGTAAACGCTCGTGAACCAATTAGTTTGCGATAGGATTCGACACTTAATTAGTCGCTGGACAATTTACATGTTGCTTTTAATTGCACTTGTATGTATAAGAGTTGGATAATTTTATGATCAAGTCCCTAAAAGTGTAATTCGTTCCACACAGCTGATTACTTAAATTTAAAGAAAAGACATTACCATCGGAAGAAGTCACGTGACCTGATTCTTGAAAAAAATAACAATTTACGGCTCAAATTAAAGAAAATTTCAGATATGATATGAAATTTTACTTTTTGCCATATTTTTCCTATGCTTTCCCTTTCAATTAGCAATCTACTCAATACATTAAGGTATTGTTCCCATAATCTGCCCTTGACCACTGCAAAACAACAAACTGTAGCTTCGCAACAAGGAACGTTAATCCCAACCATAAGACATAACATCTCCAGCTAATAAACCACTCAAGCATACCTCTCATACAATAAGAGATCAAATCGGTTACCGAAATCGCTCAGCGTAGCGGCCGTTGCTTCGACAAAGGCGTCCGAACATAATGAGAACATTAGCATATTTACTGCATTATTGGGGAACAATTGGACGGATAAATGACCCATGATAGTCGGACAACGGAGGCCGCAAATACGCTGTAGGCGTTATGCGAACGGATTTTTGACCACGACTGTTTATATGAGTTTTTTACTTCTGTGACTGACTGATCCTGACATTTTTGTGTATTTTGTTGTTGTATGAATGAAGTCGGCTACCACGTGCTTATAGTTAAATTATTTGACTAAACATAATTTCGTCGGTCAGGTATATTTCGGTACTGTAATTTAGAAAACATTAACTTTATTTATTACCTGATAGATAAAGTATTATTTCTTTTAGTACTAACCGATGATGCATCCATATGTTTAGTGCTTATGAACTCGATTTTCAAAGTAAACCCTTCAAGAGCTAATAGTTAATGACTTGCGAACCTATCATCACCTCTTTTAGTAATATAATTGCAGGAAAAGAGATACTGCTCCACGCAATGAAGCACCCTGTCACACTCATACAGTTACAAAAAAAATCTTACTTAAAGACGATGTGGTAGAACATCGGACCAAGTAAACACAAAACTCTCACAACAAAAATCTTGTACGATGACTAAGTTACTGCATCTCGATGCCTTTAAACAAGCGACACCCAAATACCACTTCCCAAATATGGCGACGCATCGTCGCATCTTTATTCAAAGACTGGAAAGTCCGATGTCGCGATATTTTTGAGACTTACCGGCTTAAATTAATAAGTTACCCATCCGGGGTATTCCCCACTTGCAAATGTGAGTTTGGTATAACTATTACATGCGAAGTATATTAGATCTGTTGTTCTGTGATGAATACAGGAATTCGATTTAGAAAATCAAAGTGAACGTCTTTCTTAGGGTTTCAGTTGTTTGATAATGAAGTAAGCTTGTCACTACACAACTGCTGCAAAGTGCGGTCTTTCGTATCTAAAAGAGTTTGAGCAATGATCAAGAGGCTTTCTCATTGCGGTAGAATCGTCCTGTTAACATCATCCTTATTAAGGCTATACCCATCCCATCGACTAAATATGACGTCAGCATATTTTCAAGAACAACCCAAATTAAAATATTTCAGGAGCATTTTAGATCCTGATATACAAGACTTACAAATATAACCACACGATCCGAGGATCCCGAAAAAAAAAACTATTATTAACCGTCGAATAACAATCGTGACCCTAAGAATGGCAGGCACCGAGCCTCGAATAACCCAGAAATAGTTTACCTGTCACCTTGGCATGGCAATACATGAGTTATTTTTAGATGTAGGCTCGCATATGACTTAAACTGCCAAGTGCCATGCCTAATTGTGACGTTTTTGTTACGAAATCACTTTGAATGGCCAGCTTTTGTGGTTCGTATAAGTGTTTAACTGGAAACGTTCGCTTTGGAAACTTGTTGGTTCCTGTCCTGAATTTTAAGCTTTTTCTTCCTTGATATCTTTATAGGAGAATTGTATTACAACATTAAGGAGTGTAGGGTGTATAACACGGCAATGAATGTGACCAATGGGTTGAAGGTTGAATGGGAGAATTAGACACTCTTCTCACTCAAATAATACCACAAAGTTCAGCTTTATCACTTCCATAAACTTTACAGATCATAATTTACTAAGAATTTATTAAATAATAGAAATAGCGATGAAAGAAAAACACTATTACTACTAATTTTAGTAGATTGCATTCACAATGCACGTTTAGGAATATTTCCATCGAACCTCGTTCTCTCCAGACTCTAGAATCCACATTTAGCTGTACTGAAATAGGAAACGACTAATATATTAGCCGCTAATACAACCCACGATGAATTAATTTATATGTACCTCATTGAGTTAGAAGTTTGTATACTTGAGTATGTTTCTAAGGACTTTTATTCCGGTGCTGCCGAAAGGGTAATTAGATAATGACAAAGTTTTCAATTGAATGAGGGTCCCATGTGGAACGGCCGTAATGTGCAGTTGAGTTTCCCTTTCGCTGTGAATATGTTGCGTACAAAGACTTGGAAATGTTTGTTAAAATCCCGCAATTATCCTGATAGGAAGTAAGAATTTTTGCAATGGTCGCTATAAAATTCTTACGAATACCACCGTTGTTCGTTTCTAAGGAAGACGTTCCTGAAACTTCTTAAAATCGTCAAGCGTTGTAGTTTGAGTACCGAATTGCTTCTCGTTCTGGATTAAGACTTCTGACCTCAGGATGTGGTGCTCCGTCGCTTTCGCGGACAAATACCACCAAAAAGAGACGTAGTGCAATTAAGATTACTCACTTAATTTTATGCTGCATGCAAACAACTTTTGTATATTATATCAATGTTGTTCTGTAAAGTTCCGGTTCCGGTTTATTATTACTGAAATCAGACCATTGCTGTTCTTCTTCTGAAATGTGCCATGCGTTCTCTATACGGCATAGATCAGAATCTTGTCTACACGACTGCAAAAATTACTAAGATGTAGGCAGGCCCACAGATCCGACGATCACTGAGACTTAACGTATTCACTAATATAAAACTATTGCATTGTCTTCAGGTGGGCGGCGTGGTCTGCAATGGGATGCTTCGGCTCGCCAGGCGGCAAGAGCAGCGAAGACGACGCCAAGAAACAGAAGCGCCGCAGCGATGCCATCACCAAGCAGCTGCAGAAGGATAAACAGGTGAGGATATGATCAGACAGTCGAAAACAGCTGTCCATTCAAATTATGAGATTTCCACGGCTTTGAGTATGACAGGCCTGTTGGTCTGGTGGTGAGTGATCCTCACAGTTTTACCGAAGAAAAATAATATACTAATTTAAAATTACACATTGTATTACACATATAAATATGCATTTTTACATCTCAGTTTCAGATATTGGCTTGAAACTAGTTTTATCACCGTTTACGGTAAACTTGCATTTTTGAACCATAACTTAAAGCAGATTAGATACTGGTTTGGTTATTGCACCATTAATATTTGTCAACAGTTAAATTAAGACTTGAAAAGTTATTAAGAGGCAAACCACATTGGTCGTAAATGTAAGTTTAACATTTAAAATCCAGGGCTCATCATCAGCTACCAACATTATCGTTTTCTTTTTTATAAAGAACTGTTTTGATGTCTAAAAACCAGATTTCCACACTTATTTGGTACACAAGTCCGACACTAGCGCCAATTCGTGCAGTGGCCTGAGTTGGAACTACGAGTTGGAACTACTCAATTGATAGCTAACGACGCTGTTAACACTGGATCGCTACTGCATCTTGGTTTGTTCCATGTCAGGAGCAAATTGAAAATCGAATGAAAATAAGATAAATCCAAATCAGTTTCGGGAATATGCCTTTTGATGGCGAGGCTCAGAATCCGCGAGGAAGTGAGTGTCAGACTCGTACTGACATTAGTCATTATTTAAGTATTTCGGTTGCACTAAAAACGCTAAGGAACATTTCACGATTTGCGGCCTCATTGTGGCCGGTGCGTGGCAGCGCGGTGTAATTGGGAATAAAATTGTTAAATAATGAAACATATTAGACACATATCTGTTATCTTTTTCTGAACAATTAAAGTTGACAATAAACTGCATTACAGTTTAAGAGAGGGGCTTGTGTCGCGAGAAAGATCCATTCATTCAATAATTCATCAATCAATGTTGCTAATAAAAAATACGTGTCCCTGATTATCCAACAAGCTAAAAAGACAGAAATTCAAAAAAAGTCATTTTCCCCAATCATTACACCCACTGGGCATTACCATTGAAATGCCTGTGTTCGGTTTTCCAGCTATATCGCGCGACGCACCGCCTGCTGCTGCTGGGCGCGGGCGAGTCCGGCAAGTCGACCATCGTGAAGCAGATGCGCATCCTGCACGTCAACGGCTTCTCGGATAAGGAGCGCCGCGAGAAGATCGAGGACATCAAGAAGAATATACGAGATGCGATACTTGTGAGTAACTGTAGCCAGAACTTAATGTTGCCAGTCGAAAATAATCCCACGAGAAAATAAAATCGACGTAGATAGATAGATGGGCAAAATAAAAGTGGGTTCACAAAAGAATTGCTACAAGTTTATAAAAAAAAAAATTGTGTTTTCTTCTCGTTGTGAAGTAGTTAAGTTCATAACTTTATTTTTTATTCCACATAATTTCGAGTTATTTTAATACGTAAAGCGTATGCCCAGCTGTGGGCCAACATAAGCTGCAAATAACGCTGACATGCACAATAATGATGACAGATAATGAATCAAAAGCACTAAAACCGTCTCGCTAACAAGCCATTGTCCCAAAACGCACTCCCATTAGTCTATAACTTATTATAATTATAATTTATAGAGCCTGACAAATGGCCGTATTACGTCATCTGACTTCAAATATGGCGGCAAGTGTCAATGAAACTCCTTGTCTTTGATAAATTAAATCAGAAGTTATGTTGCCTTGTGTATGTGTGCAATGTTTTGATTTCTTTAAATAAGGAGCGTGGAAAATTTTGAATACGATTCTTAAATTATAATTTAGGGGATTTTTTATTTATCTCTTTTATTTGAAATGTAAATCATTAACGTACACGTACAAAATGTGTAGAGATACCCGGCGGTGATGGCGGCATAAATTGAAAACCATATAACCAATTGACAGCATATCCCAGAAAGCCTACTACTACTGCCTTTTACTACTTCTTTACGATTCATGTTACATTTGTGTAAGCAAGACAGGGTCTTTCTTCCATACCTGCAGAACTAGCAGCACTCGTTAGGCCTTCTGTAAAAAAAAAAACTATAGAAGAAGAGTGCTCTGCAGAAAAGTAGAAGGTTTCCATTGGTTAGGACCCCCATTGCCTTCAACTCCGTATGATATTTTGTTGGTTTTTTTAAGAATTATATTTATAATGATGTGATTTCGTTTTTCAGACTATCACGGGCGCCATGAGTACCCTCACGCCGCCCATACCGCTCGAGAAGCCCGAGAATAAGGCGCGCGTCGATTATATACAGGTATACTATATATACATTGGTAAATCTATTGTTTTATACATAAAGGCTACCTATAACTTTGTCCTGGTTTTGTGGAATGGTAAAGACATCCATTTCAATGTTAAAGACTTTATTACAACTGACAAATGACCATGGAATTAAGAAGCCTAGTGATATAGCAAAAGTTTGCTTACGTGTTTTCATCGTAATTGCCCGAGTAGTTTTATCTGAACGAGTCGCCTCATCAGCTTATAATTCTGTTCGAATTCCGTTTGGGTCCAAAACTAGTCGGATTGTACGGATGTAAGAGTGGATGAGGTTACTAAGCTAAACCTACTGTGCGCGACGTGTCGCGGGTTCGATCCAAGCGTAGGACAAGACTTTGTAAAATTCACGAATTCTTGTCCTTAATCACATGCACAAATACACTGAGTATTTGTGCATGTGATTTGGATGTTTGTGAATATCCCGAGACACAAACATTAAATTCCATCCGGCAGGAGTTGTAAAAAAAACGATAAATAAGCGTTAGTAAACTTTTGCATCTGTTAAGTATGAATTATCCTCACGAAGTTACTGTAACATCTTCCTATCCAACCTTAAACACACCTTAACCCTTGTTCCCGTTCCAGGACGTGGCGTCGCAGCCGGACTTCGACTACCCCCCCGAGTTCTACGAGAACACGGAGGCGCTGTGGAAGGACCAGGGCGTGCAGCGCACCTACGAGCGCAGCAACGAGTACCAGCTCATAGACTGCGCCAAGTAGTACGTAACATGACAATAGTATTAGTCAAACTACAGTATAGTACAGAACAACAATACCACTAGCAAAAGTAATAGGACTTTATTTCCTCTTGGAATTCTGCTTGACCCTGCTACCAAAACCACCCTGTACGAATGTCGTTCGGGGTGGTTTTGCCAGCAGCGTTATTATGGTGATTGGAGGCCATGTTTTTCCAAAGGGAATGACTGGAAATTGAAATCTCTGGTTGTGGTCGTGGCCCCTTCTGCCTCATGGCCGTGGATTTTGCCGTCTTGCACCCTATTATAAAGGCCTTGCCAGCCAGATCAATTAACATTATTACATGCATTATTACGGCTCTGAAGTTTTTGGTGCAAATCTCCGAACTAATAAAGATTAGGCATTATTAAAATTTTTCTTATTACGGAGCGAAGACAAAACAGTGTGTTCACTTTAAAACACCATGAAACTGCATCTTGTTGTGTAATAAACAGCTTCATGACCTCACGATATAACAGGTCCTCTTGCTTCCCTTCCTTTCAGTTTCCTGGACCAGGTGCATATAATAAAGCAGGCGAACTACACGCCGACGGAGCAAGACATCCTCCGCTGCCGAGTGCTAACCTCTGGGATATTCGAGACACAGTTCGTCGTCGACAAAGTCAATTTCCAGTGAGTCTTACTTACATCCAGTACCGGTTAACTATGAAGCGAAAGTAGCAAATGACTACACGGATAGCCGAGTGGTTGAGGTCATCACGCTAAAACCCACTGAGCGCAACGTGTCGCGGGTTCGATCCCCGCGTATTACCTGCATTAGTGTGAACCAGGAATGTCTGTCCTGAGTCTAGTTGTCTTTTTGCATGTGATTTGAATGTCTATTATGCCGACTATATCAGATTAGTAGCTGTTGCCCGCGGGTGCCCCCGCAACAAATCGAAAATGATCATGAAATCGGGTTAAAAAGTATCCTATGTGTTAATCCAGGTTGAAACTATGTCTGTACCAAAATTCCTTTAAATCATTTCAGTGGTTTTGCGTGAAAGAGTAACAAACATCCGTACATACAAAATGTCGCGTTTATAATATTAGTAGAAAGCAGGATTTCTGTTCGTCAATCTCGTATGTTTTTGCTCTACATCATGTATGTCCGTGTGTGTACAGTATGTTCGACGTGGGCGGGCAGCGTGACGAGCGCCGCAAGTGGATCCAGTGCTTCAACGACGTGACGGCCATCATCTTCGTGACGGCCTGCTCCTCGTACAACATGGTCCTGCGCGAGGACCCCACGCAGAACCGTCTGCGGGAGTCGCTCGACCTCTTCAAGAGCATATGGAACAACAGGTCACTATGACTTTTGGGGTTGCTGCTGAGAAAAATATTGTAACTCATAGCTATTGCTATTGAAGAAATTTTTTTGTGTTACGGGCCCAAATTCATGCCTGGCCTAGGCTTGCATCGTCTGACCCTTAGCCTCTTGCCTACCTTTGATGATATTGATATTGTAACTCTAACTCTAACACTTGTATGATGAAGAAAAACAACCCCAATAATGTCTATGCCTAGATCCAGTTACTAGTTAACATCAGAGCCGGATTGCTTGCTCATGTTTTTTAATTCGACGTTGATCTTTATATGGTTCCTCCTGAGATGTAAAGAACTTATCTATAATGTGTCCAAAATACGTACGCCCCACCTCCATAGCCTGTTAGGTACTGAGGTGTCTTGCACTCGCATTCCTGAGGTTTTGTATCACCTTCTGCGTTTGCGAAAGCAGTACTGCAGTTCATCCCGGCGGTTATAACAAAGTCTTTCAATAACGAATGTGTCGTTTTAACTTTCAGATGGCTGCGCACGATATCGGTGATCCTGTTCCTGAACAAGCAGGACCTGCTGGCGGAGAAGGTGCTGGCGGGCAAGTCGCGGCTGGAGGACTACTTCGCGGAGTTCGCGCGCTACTGCACGCCGCCCGACGCCGCGCCCGACGCGCGCGACCCGCCCGACGTCGCGCGGGCCAAGTACTTCATACGGGACGAGTTCCTGGTGAGGCAGGCCACTCCATATACACGGACATACAAATAAATAGTGTCATGGTGCCACAATGAGCAGATCATTGTCATTATCTGGGTTTACTTTATTTGTATTAAGTTTTTTTAAGTGACTTCCACATTTTGTAAACAAACAAACGACCTTAAAAAGAAGTGATAGAAGTCTGTAAATACACTTACCGCGTCAGACTTAAATCTTTGAGTGGCAGGGTATTACAAACTTTCAAGTCACAGGCCCAAAGCCACACAGAGTCATGTCAAAGTCAGGGTCCTGTGCAGGGATCGAACCCGTAACGCGTTGCGCTTAGTCAGTTTTTTGAGGTGACCTCAACCACTCGATTACCAATTATCTAGTCCTCACAAGCCTTACTTACTTCGAGCCTACATGTGTCTTCCCCTAACTAACCCCTGTCCGTCGCTCCGTAGCGCATCAGTACGGCCAGCGGCGACGGCAAGCACTACTGCTACCCGCACTTCACGTGCGCCGTCGACACCGAGAACATCAAGCGCGTGTTCAACGACTGCCGCGACATCATACAACGCATGCATCTGCGACAGTACGAGCTGCTCTAACCGACACACTAGCGCTAATAGGTCAGTATTACAACACTTTATATAGAAAAAAATCCAACCGCAACGACCAAACAAGAAAATGGTGTATAAAAACTTAGGAAAAATGGTCCGAACCTCACAATCACAAGATTATTGTGTGTGCTTGTCTGTCTGTCTGTGAATTACAGACATTAAAAATATAAAAATCAACAGGTTTGGCCCAGTAGTTTTTAATTAAAAGTCGGTAATTTGGTTTTCTTGTTTCTATATTGCATAAGTATATCCTCTTAAAACTTGATAATAGATTAATAATAAATAAGTACTGATAATATAATAATATTCCAGTTTCCGTACTGTCGGCTGGCACCCAGCCCCGACCAGCGACACCGGCCGAGTCCCCGTCGCGCCGTGATTGCGAGGTACCATCGCCATTGCTTATCGATTTTATTACCACCACTCGATTCTTAATCGATACCTAATCGATATTCCATCTTGCAAATATTTCAGACTTGACTTTCGTTGATCTGTCCCAATTTAAAAACTGTTTCTTGTACTTGAATTTCCGAGTTTATTTTACTGTTTTTAATAGGCAATGTAATAAATACGTAATGAATGGCGATCGTATCTTTCTTGTTAATAACGAATCGATTGTCACGGCTAGCGATGCTCCCATGGTGTTTCCGAACGTCTAAGTTTCCATAAGCTGGCAACTTTAGTCGATTTAAAGTGAGAACTTACTAAACATGTTACATGTAATCGTATCACGTATTTTATCGAGTAATCTATAGTAATGTCACTAAGTCACGTGCCAAGTGAAGAGCCATATGCAATGATCCAATTCTATTCTAAAAATCTTTATTTACGTGACACTATAGTGCCACATGTTCACTCAAAGTACCGCTGATATAGTGACATTATTATACCCAAGCAATAATGTTTCAATCATTAATAAGTTGTCACATTAGTCGATTTTATTCACGTACATCACTACGTTCTGTTTCGTATGACACGTAGTGATGTGACGTCGTCGGGTCTTTGGGTTGTGACGTGATTCGACTAAATTCGACTGCTGTGAAGCGTGCAGTTATCGAATAATCGCCAGTTATGTTTATATGGTATCGATAAATTAGTCGATCGGTCTATTTACGATATATTTAAATCAGTTGACACACACACAATCGTACTTATAAGTTGTTCTTAATTCTTATAATTATTTGCTTCAAGATTCTATATTAAATTGATAGTTGTTGATTTTAAAACTTTATTTTATAATTATAACTTATACGTTTATCATTGCGATATTCACTATAGTGCTGGGTTAGGTCAGAATGTGTAATCGATAGCATTTTGTTAATGTTAATCGATTAAAATCGTTTGATGACGGATAATCGACTATTTGACGTTTCGTTGAGAATTATTTTAAACTGTTGACGTTTAAGTTATGTGCTGATTATATTTTTTAGTCGATTTGAAGTTGGTTTTGAGTCTAGAATGTGTCTAGGCTAGACTGGATCGTATGTAGGTGCGGACGACCCGAGTCGGTGTCGGAGGCGGCACGATAAGGGTACCAAAAGTAAAAAAAAAAACATTAAGAAATTCATTAGTATTGATTTAACTACATAGACATACCAGAACCAAAGTGAGATATATTTCTATATATCTATCAAGTAAAAAAGCAATAGACAGGCTCTTTACTAACTTGTTTTAAAAATGAGCTTCATGCAAGAATATGCAATGCAATAGTCATCACAAGACAAAAGTAAAAAGAACATTTGAAATACATTTATCATGAATGTTAAACATTACAATATGAAAGTTTCCTGTGAACGGAACCTTTTTTTAAAATTGAATTTATAGACAACCAATGCACAAAACTTTCAACGATAAAGCTAATAGTTAAATAAAACAAAGCACAACGTTTTTTAAACATTTTACTATTTATCAACAATAAGCTAGAAAGCAAGAATCATCACCTTTACACATTTGAAATGTATAAACAATACCATATATCAAAAATATAATAAAGTTATAATTTTCACAAAATTTTGATGTTACTTGGTACCGGTCGTCGGCCGCCCCGATCAGCTATTCGAAACGGTTTTATATTAAGGATCATGGATGTTCTATATATACTTCGAGGCTAGTTCGATAGTATTCGCTACAAACTCGTGAACACAAGCTTTTTTTAGGTTTTAAGCTAACTTGGAAATGATTTTGGGCTATGTACGAACGATTTTATAACTTTAAAATGTAATTTTCAATTAAAAAGCATTATATAGGTTATAAAAATGTTTTTTCCCGCACTTTTACGAAACACTTCGTTTCTTTTAACTCATGACAGTTGGAATTTGAAATTTGGAACAATATTCCCTCTTGAATTGTTTTTTTTAATAGTATTCGTGCACAGTCCAAGGTCATGACCAGAAACTTTCGAGCGCAATCATATTATGCTCAAATTAGGCCAAATTTTTATTTTATTTATTTAAAAATGAAACCCGAATATTTAAATAATGAAATAATAATTTTGTAGTGAAATTATACAATAAAGTATAGCCATTTTTTGTTCTAGATCAAATTTAATGAAAATATTTGTTATATCTGTATATTTTTGATTACAGAAGATTTTTAATTTTATTTTTTTTCTTTTGGAATAATGTTTTGGGTGGGCACTCGTGTGTTATACTTTAGTCTATGGTATAGCATAGACTACGACTACTGGAAAACCCTACAGATACCATATTACCTTCTATGATACTATATTTTGAATAAAAAAGAACTTCAGATATTTTCACTAATTCTGTGTCTATAAATGCTGTACAAGTTATAACGCACAAGTGGCCATCTTTATTTAGTTGTTACGTAATAGTTTAATGCGTATTAATTTTAATTTATATCAAATGTACGTCTTCCAATATTGTCTATAGGTTTTGAACATTATTTTGTTGTTTTACTCGTTTTTAGCACAATTTTTTGACTAAAATGTAATAATACAAGTGCTTTTGTAGTTTTAACTTAGTTTTTAACATATTTTTTTTGGTAATGTTGAGCTTGTAGTAACCTAGTAACTTAAGGTCCAAAGAACCGATCGTATCTAATACGGCCGGCTGAATATCAATATCTTAGCAGTATTTGATTTAAAAAAAATATTTTCAAAGATTATTCTATTTTTTTTTTCGTTTATAAGATGGACACAATTTTTAGCCTTTAAGTACAAACGTAACTAACCTATCCTAACATTATTTTTACTAAAATAGAATTATTATTATTATTTATATAAAAAAAATGAAATTGGTTTATGTACTTACACATTGTGCTATTTTAAGAAATATTTTTAAAATACAAAATGATCTATCCTGTCGTTATGAATCTTAATATATTTTTGATTTAGTGATTATTTCCCGTTTACGGTATTCCTTAATTGTTGGGCAACTTTTAGTGGCCGGCTGTGGCTAGGTTTGTGACCAGTCGCGCAACTATCGCTCTACACTCATTCCACTGAAACATTGTAAGATACCAACGCGATTTTCATTGTAGTCGCGGTAGATTGTCAGTAGACTGTCGGCCCACAGTTGCCCAACATTTATATCACTAAATGTAACCCTATTTCAATAATTTATTTAAATAATAGTTACCACAGTCAGTGGGCCTCTGCAACCGAACGGTTGTCATATACCATAAACGGCAAAATAATAAAGTTGTTAATATATAATTTGTTAGCAAATGGTCCTTAATATAAGAAAGTTAAGCTGGAGTTTGTGTTATGTGCCATAATGTAGTGTTGCCAGCGGAAACACCATATCCTATGTTACCATACTAAAAAAACTGAATAATTCCTTCCTTCGTATCGTATGTAAAGTAACAAAAAAAAATCGCTATTTTTTGCTTTCTAATCGTAACATTATCGTTATTTTTTTTTTAAATATAACTATATTGAAATTGTATTTTTTTTCTTTTGTGTTATATAAGTTTTACTTTAAATGTAAGTAGAAGAGAATATAACGTACATTTAAAATATTAAATGAAACTATATGTTAATTCATTAACGTACGGGGGGTCGCCGCAGGTTCGTGTTGCCTGTCAATTAAGCGGCTTGTCTAGCCGAGCGGGCGCGGCTATTCACTAACACGTTCATAGTAACCTCAATCTTAAGACGTGTCTTATCAAACGAGCAATACAAACACCAATATTAACCGCGTCCGTGAAGTGCAATAAGGCGACCTCTTTACACGAAAAATTCATTGTGTAATTAAAAATTAACATGGCATTCTTTATCATATATGTAAAATAAAAAAAGTACTATTTGGTAGCTATTTAAGTAAGAACTAGCGTATTGCAAATAAAAAGGATTGCAAAATTAACAAAAAAAGGTATATTATGTAGAGTGACGCGGATGGTACGTATGTGCTGCGCGTTGTCGGATCTAACTGACTCTGTGGCCACTGTTGCGACTTTACAACAACAGTTGTTTTGTAAATATTTATTTTGAAACCATTGTCACACATTTGTGAAACTATTTCCCTTATTTTAACATGTCACTAGTTATTTTTCCATTACTATACTGATTTTATCTATACATCTTATGCTAGCTATCATTCACGACGATCTACAACATGCTCATATCATATCATATGCAAACTAAACGAGATTTCATAATATTAAAACATAAATCTAAATAAAAAACACCAATAACTATAGTAACTAAAGCAATAATAATTAATAATATTAAAATAAATAACACCAAACGTTCATATTGCAAGTTTAAGTGGTAAGAGTGGCCATAGAATCATCTGGACATACTGTCGAAAACTAATGCATGCACCCGTTTAGTTTGTCTGACTTCAACTGTAGGCCGGGCGTGGACCTATCACTTTATATAACCAGTTTATATAATTGGAAAATGGAGAAAAATGACTCATGATTTTATAAAACAGTGATATTGCCGTGTATCATACAAAGTTAGTGACTATACATGGCTGCTATGAGATGTTTTAAGATGTTCGTGGATACTTCTATGCCAGACTCATTTGATTGAGAAAGAAAAAATTAAAGACATGAGTCGACTTTTTTAAATATTCAGTAATTACTCTTGTGCAGTGGTTTTTAACCCCTATATCACAAAGGTGTCATTAATATTCGAATCAATTACACAAAGAATACCCAAACTTGAGTAAACATGTGGATCACATACTTTGCCATAAATACTGTGCTGCCATCTACCAAGCACTTGACTTATAATGGAGTACTAACTACTATCTAAATTAGTAATGTATAGAACTGGTTGTATAAAGTTATAGAGTCTGGTTACTGCGGCGCCTGGCTAAGCTTTCGGTATAAACTACACGATTAGAGGAGAAACACGATTTCATAGGGAAAGCACTTTAAATTCTAAAATAATTTGATTAGTATTACGCTTCAGTTGATCGACTATAGTCGTTTAGTTAACTAATGTTAAAGTGTTGATTTTATAATAAATGCCAGTTCTAAGCTCACAATATTTTCGGTTGTTTGTACTTCAAAGACTTAAAATTATACGTAAACATTTTATTTTTCAACTTTTATATGTATGCAGTGAAGACTAGGCGCTGGAGTAGTCCAGCCGCATCTTATCTTTGAATTTATTCACAACATGTATATATGGCGTAATGGCATTTTTAGGGGTATTTCGTCCATAATTAAATGATAAATTACTAGAATTAAACTAGGTGTTTTTAAATATCTGAAACACGAATTGTGTAACGTAACAAGTGGTTTTATACACACACTTGGATCAGCGGCCACGTTGCGACGTCAGGACCCTGGCCGAGACAGAGTAAGGAAGTGATTCCCTTACAAATGTCTGCACGCAATGCAAGTGTACATTGTATATTGCTGTCCCACCCATCCCCTTACGACTTAAGTGAACGCAATAACATGTGAGTCATTGTAACGTGTATAAAGTTAGCTTAGAGAACATAATTTTCTATGTTTTCAATATTTAGATGAAATACTGCCAGTGTCGTGCTACACCGGAGCTCGTAGGCTAATCCGGGAGGCGAATATTTCATTTACATATTTTTCATATATCGTGTTCGACGCAAACAATATCGACGTAGGTTTAATACTTTGTTTCGCGTGTACCGATCCTTGACTAGTAGTATATTGTAACGTCCGTTGCCAATAACCAAATAGTATTGAAAGATTCCTCCTTTTTTAATATATCTTCATAGTAGTGATAAGTGGATGTACTTGCGCACAAGGGTGTGAGGCGTGTGGAGTACCCCAGTAACAAAGTGCAGCGCTCGTCTGCAAATATTTTTGGTAATGTTTTACCTGTACCTCGTCATCTCCCTCGCTAATACATGATATGAAGGCATTTAATTAGTGCTCATAGATTACTTTCCATTGTAGCACAAAAATATAATAAAAAAAAAACGTATTTTTCTCTCAATTTTCGGTAGTTAATTTTTTAAATAGATATTTTCTAGCATAGCTCAAACACACTTTGTTTAGTACCGTTATTTGAGATCAGCACTTACATTGTATTCGTTCTGACGGACTGCGGATTATGGTGTATTTACTCTTAATACCTACGTTTAATGATATACTGAAAATCTATATTTTTAACAAATTTAATTTAAAAATATACCTAATTAATGAAATTCCTAAAGATAAAAATGAAATTTTTAATATTTATGTGTATAGTAGTGTGTATTGCGAGGTGGTCATCAAATAACAAACGCTTATAATTTTTATGTCTCCACAGATTTGTGCAAAGAGAATATAATTTACTGTCCATGAAATTAATAATATTCTATAACTGATGTGTACAAAAATCAGTATGTTTCAGGCATTTTGAATCCGACTTAATGTATGTAAAAATAAATGTTGTTTTAAAATTGTTGTATTTATTTGTCATCCTTTCCTTATTCCTGTGTTCATTATTTAATCACTATCACATTATTGCAAGTTATTACATTTTCGCTTGCAGTTTGAATAGGGATGACAACTGGCTATTAAACGGGGTGAATAGGTAATTTTGTAATAGTTTAAAATGTTTTTCAGAATATAATTATAGTTTACGTCTCTCGCTGTTTTATGATTAATAAAGAAGCTTTTTATTTATATAAAAAACAATAGGAAACACAAGCGACAAACCGAAGGTAGCAATAGCAAAAGAAATAAAAGACATTGGAGAAGTAATGCCGACGTCCCAATTCAAGATGAGGGTCGAAACCGCTAAGTAATAGGTTTCAAAACTTACGCATTTTCCAGATCAGTCAGTCCCCTTCAAAGACCTCACGATTAGCTCATGACAGCTCAGCGACATCTTCGTGTCGTACAGGTTCCGCTAACGACCCTTCACTTTTATCAATTATCATCTTAGTATATTTAATACCACTAAGAATGCTCAGTTGTATTAATTCTTGCGATAAGTGTCGCTAGGACGACGATTGCACTTGAACTGGGTCCCAAATCAATGACAGGCTCTTTCTTTCCCTCTCAACTATCCTTCCACTTACCCTTCTAATTGGTATTTTTTTTTTCAGCCATTACTTTCCCACTGCAGGGCAAAGGCCTCCCTTAGGTTCTTCCACTCTGTCCGGTCTATTGCTTTTGCCATCCACTGTTTGTGGTACGCATCCAGTTCGTCGCGCTATCTCATTCGAGGCCGTCCTCGTCGCCGTTTTATGTTTGATGGGACCCAGAGGGTACAGACTTTGGCCCAGGAGTTTTCGGGCAAACGACAAACGTGGCCGGCCCATTCCCATTTTAAATGGGCAGCTTTCATTGGTATTGAGAAAAAGAAAATTGATTGTAAGTGTGTGTAGTGGCGTTGCTGAGATGTAAGTCAACCTATGACCACGTTTTTTATAGCTTGACCAAAACATCGGAGAAATAGATTTATTCCTCTAAACCGTTAACTCTATGCAGTTAAGATCAGGTAAGTTAATGGTATAATATTTATGTAGTTAGCTTTCATTAACACAATAAAACAACAGCATAATAAAAATCAATTTATTATTAAACCAAAAACACAATCTGTGTAACTTAAAAGCACTTCGAAAAGTAAAACGAGAATTTTGTCAAAATATCCGAGAGTTGAAATTACTTGAAATAGTGAAACAAATTATAAATAAATATTATTTACACGTCTATGGCAATACGCAAGGTACGAAATATCTTTGGACTTGCCCGTTATAGCGAAAACATGGATTGTATAATTTACGGGAGTTTCTTACTCCTCAGATCAATTATAAATAGAGAGACTAGGAGTCGATGACACATGAAAGAATTTAAAATTAAGCTTAGCACAGTTTGTGGACGAATATTGCACAGACAACAGATGCGTAGAGGTTCTTATGAGAACACTTCTTATCAGCAAGACATTCATATAGAATCGAGTAAAGGTTTAAAAAGTATAAATTTTCATTTGTCACATGAATAATAAAATACATATTTATTTTAGACAGCTGTGTAGCGAAAAAGCGACGCTTTGAATCAAATTACATTTAACATAAAGTTTAAAAGCATCTAGATAGTCATTTAGAAAACACTGTACTAAGCTTTTAAATAAGGGCAAAGTTCAATTACACAAATTCAATAAAAATAACTAAGAGTATTAAGTTCTTCTGCAAGTGTACCCCTCCGGGCGTTTAACCTAACCTTAATTATAAGCGTACTGACCTGAACTAGTGTACAAGCGTAAAACATTACCCTCCTGACGCAGTCGGGTAAACATATCAAAACTATTTGAGGTATGTGACTGGATACTACAGAAATACTTAGAGCTTGTTGTAGACAGCATTTAGCTCCTATTTTTGCTTAATTACCTATTTGCGACTGAGAATTTTTAATGTATTTAACTAATTAAACTTTTCTGTTTTTATTTAGGTGCAGCGCAGACGACAGACTATCCGT
Source organism: Trichoplusia ni (assembly GCF_003590095.1). NCBI lineage: Eukaryota > Metazoa > Arthropoda > Insecta > Lepidoptera > Noctuidae > Trichoplusia > Trichoplusia ni. The sequence goes on along the minus strand of NC_039482.1, from coordinate 7,202,969 downwards.
GACGCACTTTTTAGTAACGCACACGCGCGCAATGCAAACTTTTCGAGCGCCGCAGACTCGATCGCACAAAAAGTCTGTCGTCTGCGCTACTCCTTAGTCTGATGTTCGTGACGTGTCAGAGTCGCAAGTTTCCAATTTATCAGCCAAATCTTTAGCAGGAATCTCATTTTGTCTTATTTGTATAAGATTTACACCCTATACAATGGCTTAGTAAATCTCTTTTTTAGTTCCAGAAATCCAAACAATTATATAAAGATAAGAAAATTACTTTTTTAACTTTTTTGTTCAAGACACTTTCTTTAAAACATTATCAGCAATTAAAACAGAAAAAGAACTACAAAAATACGAAAGCTACCTTGTAACTTCACAATAATAGCCACAATTTAATACACAATCAAGGAAATTCTTCAAAAATCTTAAAAAAGACGTCTAAAACGCTAAAATACTTAACCTATTTGAGGCACTTCTTATTAAAACATTACGACGACATTGGCACAGTCTTAGACTAAAAACATGAACCTCCTTTTGACGCAAGTCGGGTAAACAAACCGTTGTAAACATTTATGTTGAATGTTTTAAAACAGTGATTGCAGACTTGTCTAAAATTAAACATCATTTATAAGTATAAAATCTTCAAAATCTCAAAGAAAACGGTTTCTGCAAAATAGGTTTTTTTATACCTCCAAATTGAGCATAAAACTCATAATGTTCCTTTTTGATTCTGAACTATAGCATTTCCGCATGACATAAAAAATAACTAATTGGTCCCTAATAATCACTTGTTTCTTATATAAACAGTTTTATTGTTAAAAATGTAAAAACATTCCAATAAAAAAGTAAAAACTTAAAACTGGCATCACATCTTAATTTCTATATTTAATTTCTTGAAAAAGTATGTATCAAAATAATGTTTTTAAAACTTACAACTAGCTATTAATATTTGTATATGCAGACTGAGCTTGTCATGCAATTTAAAAAAGGTTTATTACAACAAAAAGAAGATAAAAACTGACCTTCTTTTGAACCTTAATTATTTTCAAATGTCTGTTTTTTTCTGCATATACAATTAATAACAAGAACACATTCACAATTACAAAACTGTCGTAACAGTTACTTCATATAATATTCACAGTACCCTACTTTAAAATTAGGAATGCTTGCATCCAATGCACTTGGCAGTACCTTAACACTTAAGTAAGTAGCTTATACTAATGACGTTCAACACTTCATTTTGAGGTAGCTTAGTTCACTAATTCCTCAAAAATACAAAATTACACTGTCTAAAGCACAAGAGACCTTATATCACCTTAATAAGTTCTATTTTCACTTGGCACTTAGTTTTTTAGTCTAGATAGACATAGAAGTTCGGTGTTCCGCAGTATTTCGTGGCGAAGGCTTTGCCAGCCTCTGTAGGCGCGCTGAAGGCTACGTCGGAGGCTCGTAGCGCTACGCCGTAGAGGAAGGACACGCGCGCGCAGTTGAGCAGGCGAGCCGCGATACCGCGCCTTCTGTGGTTGATGTGAGTCCATATTCGAGAGATACCGCATCTGAGAATATTGAAATAAACATTAATTATGATGTTTAAATAGGTAGTAAAACAGAGCCGAATAGAAAAACGTTACATTATCTTGGCTACATGAAATAGAAAAATGAAATAATGCGGACTAATTTGTAGTTGATTATCAGGTAAGACAATTATCAATATTTCACTTGAATTTGGTATGTACCTAAATATCAAATTTGTGATCACTGTGATCAGTGTACATTATTTTCGTGCTATATATACTTTTCTGAGGTACTTACTTGACAGGGTAGTCCTCCACACTGCAGCAGTCAGGGTCACCGGGGATCAGCTTGAACGCGCGCACCTTGGGTTCCACTATCAGACACCCTAGAATCTGCTTCTTGTCTATGTATAGGTATGCCTGAAAAGGGTTGGTTTTGATTAAGAACTTTATTGTATCCGGATAATTCTTCGTAAAAACATTTAACAGTTGCTGCTGCTGTCGCAAATGTTCCCACGTGAACATAAATCAGGATAAAACTATCATACGTGTTAAACTCGTATAAAAACTTAAAAACTATCTGTGTCCAAGTTTCGTCTAAATCCGATCAGTGGTTATTGCATGAAGGATAAACAAACATCCATACATACAAACTCTTGTATTTATAATATCAGTAGGATTAATTTGGCTTGAAATTAGAATTTCTCTTGTGTTTACTTAACTTTCTAATAAGGGCGGAATAAGCAACAAACGCTAAAGGTATGGTGGCATGAATATAATTTCGGACTTTTAAAGAACAAAATATGCTTAGACCCCTCGATATGTCCGTCGCATGCTCTGGGCAACTCTGAAATTATTTGATAGTGCGTATTTAACTGTAATCGTTTGATTTCACGATGGTTCAGCGAGAGCAACTAAATACAGCCCAATATCTAGTAGTGATAACTCACAGTGTAGCAATGTATCTGGTCTTTCGGCAGTTCGTTCCCGTAGCCCAGCTGTGGGTGTACCACTCTGCTGAGCAGCTGGTCCACCTTCCTCCAGGCTGGCTCGCCGCCGCGGATACGGATACAACGGGCTGTACCCGATCTGTCCACTATGCGCTCGTCTTTGAAACCCTGGAATACAGAATGTAAAGATTATTTCGGTTACTTTAAAGAAAATAAAGATTATTTTTGTTGTTCTGAAGGAAAAAACGTGAAATACTTATGTCGTTACTACATTGGCGTGAGCTTTAAGCTAAGAGTCATATTGTGTTGGATAAAAACTGATACTTGAAACAACAACTGATAGTTGAAACAACAACTTAATGTGTAACGAAAATTGTATGATATCTGTGTAAAACAACTGCGAGAAGACACTGACTCCTGTAACACAGGTTACAACCTAGCGCAGGAGTCAGAGATTCCGCAAAATAATATTAATACTTTTATTTGAATAAAAATTATTAATAAATTTAATTACTTACATTAAACCTTAGGACATCAGTGGCATTGTGGTGCACCAAGTGGTCGTGCTCGTCTTGTGGGTCGCCGATCTGTTAATTAATAATAAGTTAATCAATTTTGTCTATTCATTTTCTCCTAAACACTAGTTAGGTTTAAATTTTCAATAATTCACTTACATTAGAAGTAAGGGGCTCCCACACAATAACCATTACATCTTTCAGTCAGAACAGGTATCATAAATATGAAAGTCACAAAGTGAATCAGACAGGGGTTCGGTTACTAGCCAGAACAAATGTTTGTGTGATACTGTGATGACTATAATGATTATGTATTTGAAAACATAAGTCTAAGTATGTTTATTAGTTGTCTAGTACTAATTATACAAGCTGTGATTCGTTTGAGACTAGATGGTGTTGCGTGTTGTGCGTCGTGTATGTCTCCTGGTCAGAGTTCGCTTTAACTTCGAGAAAAATAAATGCCTATAACTGTTTACCTGATAGATAGTCCCACACTCGGTGCACTGTGTGGCGCCGAACTTCTTCTGTCCCGCGTCGATGACGTACTGGTCGTCGCCGGTCTTAATCAGCTTCTTACCGTTCCTGTCTGAACCTGTATACAAGAGAAAACAATATGTAACAATAGATAAATAACTGACGACTTCGGTGGTTTGTAATGTGCTGTACTCAAGCTTGAATCTAATAAATATGTTTGCTTTAGATTAGTTAGTAAACGGCCCGTACCTAATATCGAAGCCCGTACCTAAGAACATAAAATCGGGGTAAATCTCAATAACTCATTGTGCTATGAGTTAATCCTGGGTATAAACTACCTGTTTACCAGTTTCGTTTAAATCTTTTCATTGGTTTTTGCGTGCAGGAGTACAAACATCCTTACATCGCATTTAAGCTTCCTACAAAACAATATCTAGAACAGGTGGTAAGATACATCAAACGAATCAGGAATCGCTAGTGATATGCACTGTACAGTGTAGTCACATGCGTGCATTTCTATTACTTGTTTTGATCGCTCATGTCTCTTAGATCGCGTTGCTGGACACTGCATCAGCAGTCTTAATTCTTACTTTAGAACAAATATAGTAGTTCAGTGATTCTACGGTTTACTCACGAGTATTTTTCGGGTTTACCCGACTAGTTTCGGACCCAACCGGAGTACTTAATCATGAGCCGATACGGCCGGGCCGAGATTAAAACGTTTTCGAACGACTTGAGAACGACCTTCTCTTTGAGTCGGTGGTAAATCAATACATACCTTTAGTGCCTGGCGTGGCAATGCCAGTGTTAGGCTTGTCAAAAATGGGAAACAGCTTCGGTTTGTCAGTCTTGGTGATCTCCGTTTCAGTTACTGCTGATACATCTGAAAGCATAATATTAATAAGTTTCATTTTCTCTAATATAACACTAAAGTGTCAATGAAAGTGTATTTATACTAAACCCTTAAAAAACGTGTTTTAGTTGATAAACAACTGGAAAATGACGTCATATATTCAATTTGCTGAGCTTTGCTTTGCTTCTTATCTTACAAAAAATTATAATAAAAGATTTTAAATAAGCGCGAATAAATGGCGACTTATTCATTTCGGCAATAAAACGATATTTTAAACGTCTCCCTCACTTTTACGAGGTTTTTATCAACATTCAAGTCACATGCATAAAGACACTCAGACTCAGGACAAGCATTCGTGTATCAATTAAATGCTTGTCCTACGCGAGGCTCGAACCTGTGACGTGTGACGCACAGTGAGTTTGACGTGGTGATGACTCGGTAATCTATATATTAAAATAATGTCGCTTTTTTAGTAACAAATCGAACTTTACAACGGAATCGAATCAAACTTTTATCGTACAATCGTTTTAACGTGCTTAATATAAATATATGAATACTAAAATTAACTATTCAAAGTGTTTATAAAATTCGTTACAATGTTACAAACACATAATAAACACATACGATGAGACAATAAGAGACAATTTCCATGTAATAATATCGACCTTGTACAAACTAACAATGGCACATTAAAACTTAACAAGCTTTTACAGAAAAGATAATTATAGTCAATTTTAATATAACAATATTATAGTTTATTGTTTAATTAGCTTTCTTGGCCGTGATTTCATTAACGAGGCCGATTCCAACATAAATATTAGTTTTTTATTACTTGCACATCCGACAATTTTAATTGCCGTTCATAAGTTATAATTTTCCAGATATTTAATTATTTACTGCGGGAAATAGTTATGTTTTCATGCGCTTCTGACGACGGACGGATAGGTTGATAATAATATATAGGCAATGTGTGAATAGTAAGAATTTCTGTGACACTGGAAATTGGGTGGCCGGCTTTTAACAAGCAAAAACGAATGCAACTGTCAATTCCCTACAGTTAAAGCTTAAAACACGAATAGAATGTATAACTTTCCAAAATACCCAATTATGCAAGCAACCCCACAGTTATATCAAAGGCAAGGTCGGGGCCAACGTGGTTATAATATGCGCCAGTTCAAAACACCTCTACCTTGTACCTTTGGCATAACTTAAAAGCAATAACTTTCCCCTTCGACAAAAAGGCCAGTAAGATGATAAAAAGAAGAAAACCGTACAAGGATAAGCACCGTCGCCCGGGGATTCACACCTTGGCGCCCAAAGTAGGAATCTAAAAACAGCTCGATAAATTTTTGTTTGTTTCTGTTTTGTTCGCGCGCGGAACTTCTCCCTCCTGATATCGGCGCCCAGAGCGGTCTGTACCCCCATCGCTACGCCACTGAGGATGGATAAGGTAAAAAAGTTAAAGTAATTCTACGTACCAGTAACAGGTGGCACAGCAGTCTCTGTGGAAGCTAGCACTGCTTCTGCATTGATATTGTTAGACTCTGCCATCTTGAGAATCTGTTCGTCAAGCATTCGGAGCTCCCGTTCTATCTCGTCCAAGTCTGTGAGTTCTTCTTGTGCTGAGGACAAATAATGTAAAGTAATTGTTAATAAACTTTAACCATAAATAAAAAAGTTTCGAGGTTTATTTTAATTACGTAATATTAGAGACAGTTCGATATAAAGACGTCCTTTAAATTTATATAAGAACAATTCGAACTAAAGTACTTTTTAATGGTAATGTTTTAATCCTTTATGTAAGATAATAACGAGTTTTATTTGCTTCAATTATGTTGCAATTTATCGTCTAAATAGCGACTTATATTTAAGAAAGATTTTAATAATCACAGTTGATAGAAGATCCTACAATTATTACAAATTCATTCCACGCTTCTATCTTATTTTTTTTCGATGCGAATATTACTTATTCGGGATATTAACTCTGCGCAGACGAAGTCACGGGCACGACGTTGTTGAGAATAATTTAAATGACAAAGAAGTAGTCTGAAGGGATAAAACTTGACCCCTGACCAGTCTTCCTACTCTACGGACAGGACTCCTAGTTTCGCAGACATCAGTAGCAACAGTTGTTATATTAAAGCACTTGTGTCTTTGTGTATATGACTGAATGCTTGTGAAATGTCCCGCGACACAAGGATTTAACTCTTAAGTGCGGGAGTCGTTTTTCTATAGAAAAGAAATGTCTGTTTTCTTTAGGACTTTGATCGAAAATTATTCTAGTTAATGTCAATTATGCCGAGGTCTGGATTAAAAGGTGTCATAAAATAATAATAGATACTTAAAACTAATATTTCTTTTCCTATTCACGATAATAAATGCAACGTATATTCCGTTTACTTCATAATAAGTTAAAACCAGTATATAAGTTGGTACAGGTGTTTCTAACCCCTTCCGTTATAATAAGGGTTGAAACCAGCTGTCAACATTAATATTCTATCTATTGCTGTTAAACCAGTTTTATTTCAGTTAAGTAAAGGTCACTTACAGTTACCGTGTACTGCGGTTATATAATAACTATTTTTTTTTGTAATTTAATGTTAGTTAAAAGTTTACAATGTTGTGTGTTCCTGTATTTTTCTTATATAAATTAGGCATCGTTTTGTAACGATTAAAGAATTATTGAAACGATTTTATAATTGAAATGCTGACGTATACCTTTGTCTTTCATGCTAAAGCTAATTTCATAAACTAGCTTGTGACTCAAAAATAGATCATAAAACTGTTTTATTGCACTTTTCTTTTTGATTTCTGTAAACTATTCGAATTTAAAGACATGAGTTTTCGACGTCTAAATCGACAATCATACGGGCAAAGCAAATGGCAAAAGTAGGTAATGAATACAGAATTTAGTATTTACCTCCAGTTTACTGTTGGAGTTGTAAACGAGAGGTCCTTAACTCCGCAGTGCCGAATAGAGCATTCCCGCAACAAAAAGTAGTAGGCCTCTAGTAGTAGGTCAAAGATTTTAAAATGCTTAAATATTTACCTGCGCCCCCATCAGCATTCTCTTCAACAAGTATGTATCCTCCTTCAACCGGCAGAAACTCTCCGGTCTTCGGTATTTCACCATGAGTTGTCACATGACCATCAACATCAGCCATCACCACATCACTTGCTTGAGGCACAGTACAAGTCAATGGACTTTCGGGCAAAGTTGTCAAAGTACCCAAAGTGGTTTCAGGCAAAGTTGTCAAAGATACTTCAGGTATCTGTTTGTTTGTCTGAGCTCCTAGCTCAACGATGACTGCTTCTGAGTCTTGTGGTAGTGTGGCTATGTTGACTGGTACAGCGGTTACTGGTTGGAAGATTTGTCTGGTTTCTTCTATGACTGTGCTATTGAAGCAAGGTAGTTCTGGTCTTGGTGTAGTCAGTTCATCCTCTGGTACTTCGTCTTCCGTCCATTGGCTTAGGAGTGCTTCGATTGTTTGCTTCTCCTTATCGAAGGGGTCTGCTTTATCTGTATAAATATTTGTAAAATTGTAGTACCTAGTAATAAAGCTTTTGTTTCTGGATTCTTGTCTCTAGTACTACATTATAGGTTTAAATGACATAAAGATAAATGTTTTATGCTATCTATGTAGTATCATCCTCTGGGTATTGGAAGTCAAAAGAGAAAACTGGATTGAAAACAGTAATAGTTTTCTCTTGCATTTGCCAAAATAGAGCTATTTAAAAAGTCTCTTTGAATATTAATTAAATTGCGATTTAGCTACAAAATTGTTTGTTTTCCGTAGTATTGTGATGTTTCTCAACTGAGAAAAGGAAAACAGGTCTACTGACACACTAACAAAATTACAAAGTGAAAATACAAAGATTACGGAATATAATTTAAATACTATTGTTATCAAGACTTTTTATATTAACCCACTTTTTGATGAGATACTTTATTTAAATTAAGAATGCAACAAAACTGGCAAGAAACGTGGGAATTGTTTTTATTGTAAACTTGAAACAAACAAAATAATACCTTGAATAGCAAAACAAATGAAAACCGCATATTTTGAATTTTATATAAAATGATTACATCTAATTCTTTCTAACTTTAAGTTTGTATGCAGAGGGAATATAGATATATCATCATTATTTTTTAACAGAATCCCACCTTTTTGCATTTGACTTATCTTGATGCATAAAAACATACCTAACACATAAATATGCAAAAGCAACCAAAACTCATTTTATTCATGAGAAAATGTGAGCAGAGCATAAATATACGAAATTTCGCACCTTTTTGCATATTAACATAAAATTACTTACCAGTTACAAGCTCCTGCGAAGAGTTCTGACTTAACATCGAAGTGTCTGTCATACTAACGTTAGATTTCACAGTGCTGTTCAATACCGAAGCATTGCTAGCCGAGGCATTCAAGACCTTATGCGCCTTATTTTTAAGGTGTTTCGGCTTTCTAATGCGATGCCTGACTCCAGAATTGATCTGGCCTGGTTTCCTCTTGCGTCTATAGGACTGTGAGTGCCTCAGTCGTTTATTCGCACTCACTTCGATGGCACTCGATATCTTTGCAGTAACGCTAACATTTAGCTCCGGATTACTCTTCCCATAGAAAGACTTTGCCGACAGTATTTCTTTCAGCCTGTCACTATTGAAAAGCGATAAGCGAGCTTTAGGAGCGTTTTCCAGTCTAGGGTATTTGGAATGTGGTCCATGCTCTGTCAGACTGTCATTCCGGAGTCGTTTATGACTCTTCTCGCTATCACAAGCGGATTCAGGACTCTCGTCAATCTCTACAACTGAGCGACGGTTGTGCCCCAGCTTCGGGGGCGAAGCTCCCGCGCCGGTAGTGTTGTGAGGGGTTTTCAGCATCTGCGTGGGGGAAAGCATACTGCTCATATCCATCTTCGTCAAGCAAACTACAGCAGTTTTCATAGGAGATATATTTTTCTTCTGTTCTAGAAGAACACCCTTAAAACTTTGTAGTTTTGGGGTGAGTTTGTGTCTTCTGCTTGATCTCCTTACGCATTTCGTTGGCGTATTCTCTTTCGAGTCTGTTCCTGAGTCGGTATCGAAGTTTAGGTCTTTGAGGGAGCTGCTGCAGCTCTCTGTGTCTGCAATGAGGCTGGCCAGGCTCTTGCGGGCTCTGCTCGAGGTGGAGGAAGTGGTGTGCGCGCTGGCACAGGAGTGCGTAGACGACGGCGTCCCCGGATGGTGTATAAGGTGTGGCGTGGTCGGCGTCGACAATGAACCAGTACATTTTGAGTCCGAACAAGAGTATTGCTGGTACTTCTTCAAAGTAAATGGTGACTTTATAAAGTTCTTCAAATCATTTGTTTCTTTCAAAAGCTTCCTAGTTTGACTCCTCGTTTCATCTGCAAAGTAAAATGCAACTTAAATAAATAATGCAAATGACTGTAATTTTCTTAATTATTATTATGATTTATGTATTGATTTGAATACAATAATACAATGCTTTATTGTTCTTTGGTGTTATGCAAATACTTTTATTATGCATAAATTAAGTATAATAATATGTTAACACTTAAGTAATAAACTTTTCATATTAATTATGGAACTAAAAATTACTCTGTAAAAATATAATTTATACAGTACTATTAGGAAGTAATTTGGGTCAGAAGTGTAACTGTTATAAATGAATTTGCTAGCAAGCAGTTCTTGTATGATAAAACCATTGTCAACTGTGTCATTCCAATTTTCAAAGTCAGCATATATATTTTTTTTATTAACTTAAGTATAGTCTCAATAATTCAATTTAAAATACATAAGACTTGCATATACATTGCTTTTTCTTAGAGTTGCTTTAACATCTTTAAACAATTTATTAAAAAAACTATTTAGCAGATTATTGTTGAGCCAATTTTTAAGATTGACAAACAGTCAATTATATGCGTCTGCAAAATTTGTTTGACATATTTCTCTCAGTAAATATACTTTACATGACATAAAGCAATGAATAATTAAAATGTTTTAGGCTTGATAACTTATCTGTCAATGACATTCTGACTCTAATGAATGTTAATCATTGTCAAAGTTTATGCAAAGTAGGTCTTAGTTTGATTAGGAATATTCAGACTGATTTTTAAGACTAAATAATTAGGATCTTGTACCATTTTGATATAATAAGTTATGAATGGTTATGGAGTATGATTGAATATTTTCTATTAACCAGGGCTCTACACTGCAGTGCCAAACAAAGAGCCCAAGTTGATTAAAAAATAGACTGGGTAACCAGTATCTACAAGACTTAAAAGCAAGATACCAATGTTGCTCATTAAAAACTCTAATGGTAACATACCTAAAATTACAAATAACAAAATGTATTTTTTTTTTTCGCTTAGCAACAGATCTTTTTACACAGTTACAAGTACTTTGTTAGAAATGAAAATAATTAGGTCAATGAAATTGAAACAAGTTGTAACAAGTCTTCAACAATAAAGCCAAACCTTTGTTCTGTAAAGACACTGGTCATTAATAAAAAAAACATATACATTGATTATATTCTGAATTCAAAATAGTGATACAGGCTGCTAAATAAGTAAGATTTTCTATTAGCATGTTCCATTTTTGAAATGCTCTGTTTTTAATGCAAACAGTGAATTATCATGCAGTACCTATAGAGGAAGAGATTGTTTTCTCAATTCCCAGTTTTACTATCTAATACATTATTGTTATAGCAATAAGAGATTAATATAAGTTCTTTTAGCATTAAGTCTTTGTTTATTGCATTAACATTATTTCTATGTCTAGTGCAGAATACAAAACAGTGAGGACATAAATTAGTAAAAACTACAAGGTTAACTGGGAACCTTGGAGGTGTATTTCACAATGAAAGGTTAAAACACATGGTTATTATGACCCTCAGTTAAATAATGATCGTGTAGTGTCACTGTTAATAAGAATTTCTTAAGTAAAAACAAACGTTGAAGTAATGTCATAAAAACTTACGCCACAAGTTTCGCTCCGGCGTCTTAGGAACATTCTGGTCATTTTCGTCTCCAGAGCTGCTCGAGTCCAGGGTGCTGATGATGCCGAGGTCACACTCCTCGCTGTCGCTCTCGCTGTCCACCACCGGCAGCTTCCGATGCGTCGTTAACGACTCCCGCGATGGCATCTCCTCACATTGAAATAACCCCTTCTTACGCTCAGACATTTTTGGCGTGTGAGTGTAAGGAAGCCGCGTAGAACGCCTCGGAGTCGTCGTGGCCATTTCTCCGACGCAATAACTGACCTTAATTAACAATAAAACATGGAATAGGACACTGCACTCCTAATGTATCGGTGACCTAGCTTCACTACTTAATACAGTTTTTGACAACTTTACGACAGCAATACTACATATTGTAGTGAATATATTGTAAATAAACGTTGAATTAACTGACACACAAGTATTTAGATAAAGAAATTTGTAAATTGCATCAAAAAACGTGCACCCAAAAGCTCCTATCGAAACGTTAGCAAGCAACCATTGTTGTTTGGCGCGTAAACACCTGTCATGTGGCGGTGTTGCCATTAAAAAATATTGTTAATATGCAGTAATAATATTATTTTCGCTTAAAAATAAAAATAAAATTGCAATATTTCTTGACTTTCATTGCATTGTGAGCAAGAAAATATAAATAAAAGTTAAAGTTGCACTATCCTTAATTCACTTCAATTAATAATTTAAATTTAGTATTTAATAAATAAGTGATCCAATGGGTGATAGGTGAAGTAATGATGACATGACAATAAAAAAGATGTCAGTTTTCATTAAGCTCATGTTAAATTTTGGTTTATTAAAATTTTCAATATCATATTTTAATTGAGACTTATTATAACAGGTAATTGTTAATGAAACCCAAACCCATGATTAAAACTACACCTTAAGGTCATAAAATTATCTTAATAACACTATTCAAGTTTATTGTGTCTACATACTTACCTACCAGAATAATTAGTAACTCTATATAATGGGGAATATGCACGTGACTTAAATATGGACAAAATATTTTTTTTTGTAATATTTATTGCTACTGAAAACACACTATACAATTATTTTTAGAATTTATTTTAATTTAATAATGAAATTTAATCATCAAAAAGTGGCTGTTTTGAAATTACCGCGCAAATTTTCGAAACGCAACACTATTGGTGGAACAAAACGTGACGTCAGTTTTACACGAGACGTCTGCTGTCAACAAGCTATTTGTATGGTTTCTTTTTGGAGGAATAATTGTTATTGTATTGTATCCATGGTAATTAAGTCGATATTCACTCACTTTATTTATTTTTTGGTAATTTTGTAAACCAATCACTTTGCTGTTGACATCGAACTCGTGTAATGGTGACGTCACGAGCAAGCGCGCCAAAATGGCCGCGTTTAAATTGATCGCGATTTTAATATTTAATTTTTTGCATAATAGTTTATATTTTGGACGTGATATTTGTATGTTTGGTAATGTAATAACTAGTAGAAACATATAAAAAATAAAAAAAAAATCATGCATATTCCCCATTACTAGCGCCGTTTTCAACACAGGTCAGATGTCATAAGGAAATAAGACGACTTAATCAGTATACAACCTCGGCGGACTCACTAGCCAGTAATATGTTATTAAAACATAAAATTAAATATTTATACAAGTACTAGCTGACCCAGCAAACATTGTTTTGTCATGGTGCAAAAAAAAACATTTAGGGGAATGAAAAATAGATGTTGTCCAATTCTCAGACTAAATCAGTACACAAAATTTCATGAGAATCGGTCAAGGAGTTTAGGAGCTAAATTACGTTCACTGTGACACGAGAATTTTGTATAAAATTCACAGAAAGTAACAGTTTATATCTACCGAGATAGAATTGGGGATGATATTTGGGCATAAGTTCTGGATCAAGTGAACCGATTTTGAAAATACTTTCAGCAATATAAAGGCAAGTTATTTTGGAGATACAATGAAGTGGGCATAGGATAGATATGTGTTAATCGAGGTTGCCAGCGTCTCTCAAACTATTTAATTAAAATTTATCTACTCTATTGAGCCCTATGAAATAACAAACATACACATACTAAAACTTGCGTATTTTTCTATTTCTCTTCTACTACATACTTATGTAACACATTACAATGGACAATTATGCCGTATACTTGAGTCAAGTAACTAATTACTAAAAATAATTACTTAATTATATTTATTAGGGGAAGGTGGGGTAAGACGGGGACCTTAAGGTATTTCATAAATAAAACCCATTTTTTTTAATTGCACAACGTAGGAACTTTTATTAATTAAATAATCAGTCTTTCTTCTTTTAATAACAATCAGTCAAAACAAAAAAAAATAAGTTCTTCTCATAAAAATATAAACTTTTAAAAAATAACTGAATCACCCCATCTTACCCCACCTATAGGGTAAGATGGGGTATACCCCTGGGGTAAGATGGGGTATAGACTATTTAAGCGCCGTCATCTTCACAAACCGGGCAGATATGTTCAGCTTCGTCATCGCTGTCTTCCACTCCTGCACAGACACAATGCGCTCACTTGCCTCAAGTACGATAAGTGATACAAGTATGATAATCGGAATACAAGCCGCGACAGTATAGACATTCTGTATCTTCTTCTTCTGTGCCTTTTCGCTTTTTCGGTTTTTCAAGTTCTCTTTATTGTTATTTTTGTCATTTACTTTTTGTTTGTTACATGTGGTTTTAGTTTCTACCTATTTTAGTTTTCCTCTCATTCTTTTTTATATAGAAAAGCAGTAATAATAGCTGCTTTTCCCCTTCTTCGAACTTGTCTTGGTCTTTTTTCGGCGAATCGCGAATAAGGCATTAACTTTTTCGGGCTAACCAGATGGAATGCATCATTATCTATATAATCATTTACTGTTGCCTGCTTGAGACATGAGGTTGAAGCAGTTGGTGGAGGTGGAGAGTTTGCTAAATGATTTACGGCGGTGTAGCCATTTAAGCATCAGGAAATGACAACATTACTGTTTTTGGAACTGTACTATAAAAAAATAGTTAATGTTGAATGCAATCTCAATACAAACTGAATAACAACTCAGCGGATAAGATCGGGTACCTACCCCGTCTTGCCCCACATAAGTGTCCCATCTTTCCCAAACTGGACTTAAAAGTTGTATTGAATTTTTAGAGGTTATAAATCAAAAGAAACCGGCATGAATTAATGAGTTTACAATAGTAAAATAAATACAAATTAACAAAAAAAATATGTCACACATTATGTTTATCATACATTATAACAGTCATGCACTTTATATGCTTCAATAATTAGATAAAACCACTTCAAATTTTAAAAATGTACTTACCATGAAGAATCGTGCGCTCCTTCGAACAAACTTTTTGCGACTCTAACAAGTACTGATAAATACGACTAGATGGCGTCAAAATAACTTTTCAATTAATACTGTATTATATATTTTTGGAGGGTCCCCATCTTACCTCGCTACCCCGTCTTACCCCACCTTCCCATACTAACTGCTGCTTGCTGCTTTGCCTGCCTGGATGTCGGTTTTAGCTGCAAAAACGACTAATTTATACGACTTCGTCAATAACCGGAGTCGGATAAAGGCCTAAGTGCTAATCTAAGGTGTCAGCTACCTTCTCACCAAATTTCATATAAATTGGTCCAGCCATTTGGTTGTGAAGTGGAGAAAAACATACTCAGATACATATAAACATACTCTATACCTCTCTATAGTGTAATTACTACATCTGGATAAACATAAATTGAGTCCGAATCGGTCCTTAAATGAAGTTTAGTGACCGTGTTTATCTCAGATTCAATTCAATCACTCACCGTGGGTCTGGTCCATAAATTCAAGGTTGCTCAGCGTGCCATGGAGAGAGCGATGCTCGGGGTATCTCTGGTGGATAAAATTCGTAACGAAGTCATCCGCCAGAGAATCAAAGTTACCGATATTGCTCGCAGAATCAGCACGCTGAAGTGGAAATGGGCCGGCAATGTCTGCAGACAGACAGACGGTCGATGGAGCAGACACGTGTTTTAGTAGAGACCACGTTTAGGCAAGCGCAGTGTAGGACGCCCTGCGGCACGGTGGACCGATGATTTGAAGAAGGTGGCTGGCAGCGGATGGATGCGGGCTGCCCAGAACCGGGATGGTTGGCGCTTTTTGGGGGAGGCCTACGTTCAGCAGTGGACGGCAATAGGCTGAGATGATGAATTCATTCAATAATAAAAAACAAGATACTTAGACTTAGTCAACAAATTTCAGAAATCCCAACTATATTGAAACCGCTCAATCCGTTCGGGAACAATAATTTCACAGACACAACAATGTATACACAACACGCGCAACTTACAACTCTCCTCTTTACACGTCGGCGGACAAAAATATTCGAACATCCCTAGTACGAGCAGGATAGGTTTATGACAGAATAGGAATGGGGAGACCTTTGCTAGGCCATTTGACAAACGACTGCAAGGAATGCAAGGATAGCTAGAGTGGTTGAGATCACCACAATAAATCTGTTTGATCCACACGTAAGAAGCGTTTGTGTGATCCACGAATGCTTGTCCTGAGTCTGGGTGTCTTTCTGCTTGTGACTTTGTGAAACTGAAACCCCCCGCGACACAAGTATTAAATACTTTAAGGGGGGAGGTGTTTAAAATTCGGGACGGGTTTGTCAACACAACACAGTGTCAACCCCGTCCCGAATTTTAGACACTCAATCTCAAGTGTTATTTTTCCAACACAATAATTGGGAAATCATTGTATTGAGATGAGAGCTTTGGAGAATACGAATAGTGTAATTTAAATTCCGATTCCTATCAATGCATAGGCAATTTTAAAATCTAGGAATTAGCAGCTAGACCCAATTAAATAGCGCGTGTAGGTTTAAATATCTATGCAACAAAGTATTGAATCGAAGTTTATAGGTTATTGTTCCTTTATTGCACGTGCAAAAGTATCAAATATTTTTATAGCTCTTTAGAAATAGGTACACAAATACGGTTTCTTTTCAAGTGTTTATGCTAAGTACCTTATAAATTACATAAATTTAATAGGTATTGTCTGTCACAAGGTTTATATGCAAATTCGACGAAAAATGGCGGTCATTAAGGTAAATGAGCTGACGATTTAAGACGTTTCCGTTGGTTGCATGGTGATTACGAAAAAAAGAGGAAAATATGAATGATTGTGACAAAATTTTGTATCTGTGATATAGGTCTTCAGGAAGCAAAATCAGGGCACTGTAGTAATTTTTTGCCTAATCTATCCAGATTCGTAATTGTAAGCTAAAATATTCTTAAAATAACTACGGTAAGTACCTACTTTAGATATTAAAGTAGATAAATTTATTGGGTAAGTAAAACAAGAGGCCGAAAACCTTAAGTACTAAAGAAGACTTTTAATCAATTTTTAATTACGATATTATCGATTTAAAAATAGAAATTTAAATACAATAAAAAACGGCATCCCGTCAATCCGTGACGCAGGACCGTGCGTTTGGCGGGAAATGCTTCTAATAGCAAAATGGCGGCTAACTGCTAAGCAATGCGCTAAGGAACGCGACTTACAATAATGCCGTAGTTTATTACAGCAAAAACTCATCTATAAAAGGCAAGCATGATACAACGAAAAACATTAGTATCTTTCCATTGCGTCGTTTGTATTAATTACGTTTTCAACTTCCTTTAGAAATGAATTAATGGATTTGAAAAATGGACGTTCAGTTTTTTTGTTGTTGTTTCGTGGTAGGTTTTCTGATGCGTAGCCAGCTAGGAAGGGCGGCCGACCGGTTAGGTCATGCATCACCGAAATGTATATTAGTTTTTACTGAAACACGCTCATCAATGTAGAGTCGACAGCGATACGGAAGTAAAGGGCACAGGAAAATTATAGATAAGAAAACGGTATAAACTGACCGAGAAGGTTAGTTATTAATTTTTCTAAACAAAACCAAGGAGGTTTTGCTTTAGTTTTTTCTTCTAAAAAGAATATTGCCCGTCCAAGTAGTACCTGGTAGTATCCCAGTTTAGCCCAGTTTAGGTAGTATCCCTGAGCAAATTTTAAGGATGAAGGCATGCCCTAAGTCCGTGGAAGATTGAAAGCAAGAAGCTTTTATGAAAATTCTTGTAAATAGCAAATTGTATCGTCGATATATTACCTATTATGTTTATAAATTTCATCATATTTTTTCCCAAAATATTAAATGTTTTCTTACTTACGACTAGTTATCACAAACCATTAAAGATAAAATCTTGCCTTGATGGATAAATATCAAAATTGTACGATCATTTAGAAGTATAAATACCTTGTTAAACAAGCTAAAAGTAGGAAAGGAAAGGGTAAATACGACTTCTCTAATATTGGAAGCAAAAAACGCAAGTAAAAAATACAATTAAAAAATCTTACGACAAGTTTTGCATCTATAATTTGTCTTAGTCTTACCTAAGCAAACACTGGCAGCTAGCAAGTGTGCAGGCGGCCACAAAAAAACTTGCTATGTCATTAATGTAATAAGTGTTCTATCTCTTTTTAATACACGAGTGTGAGTATACTCTGTCCTTGTTACTCGTCGATTGCATCACAGAACAGAGTATGTTTACTTCGATACTGGCGCTTGAAAACTTCGCTATTATAAGTCAATACGGGAACCGTAATTAAGTATGCTTAGATTTTGTTTTCTTAATTTACTTACAATGACGTATTTTTTTTTAGGCTTCGTAATTTTTTTTAGATCACCTTGCAATTTTGTCTCTAGTAAATTAATGACAAAAGTTAACAATACCTACTCAATTGTAAAGGAAAAGATGGCCGAGATATAATTTTACAAAGCATTCTGGAATATTTTGGAGACTATTCCTATCAACAATCTCCTCCCAAAATGATCATTACAATTATACTCGATTCTATTCTGTCTTTTAGAGAATAAGTACGAGGAATCTGCCTTTTTACAGAAATGATCACGAAAACAAGTAAAACATTACAGTGATTTGGTATTCTTCAACCCATTCAGTATCTACAAAATACTAGATTCAAACCTATGGCCCATCATTCAAATGCGTTTGGCGTGATAACTTCTGATTCTGTTACCCGCCACAAAATCCTATCATGAATCATTTAGTTTTACACGAAATTTATTTCTTTAATACTCTTAGATTCCAACGACCATGGAGCCCTCATAGTAACTTTACAACGACATCACACTGCATCGACGTTCGCACCAGGCAATTATCACCTATAAGGCAACGTCTAAATCAGTTTATTTAAAACATTAGGTAGCATTATTCTGGGCGGAACTTTACCATTACATAAGCTTATAAATAGGTCATTCGCTGTCGGGAATCTGTTTACAAATGTCACATCACATGTGGCGGTAATAGGAGCGGGTGGGCGTCCATCTTGGTTTTATAATGAGCGCGCCAATCGGTTGCGCGGGGCGGCGCATGCGCGAGGCGCCTCTGATTGTGCATGATTTATTACTTTTATTCAATTTCAGTTTTGTAGGGATTAGGTAAACTATGGTTAGACATAGTTAGGATTTAAATTACCTGTAAATTGCTTTAAAAGTATATTTTTTAATCCTTTGAAGTATTTCTACCAGTCTGCTTCAGAAGAAGGGATATTGTTTCTATTATTTTTTTCATCGCTGCAAAGCACGTGTGTTGATTGATCATACACAGAATCTCCAACAACAGTTAATTATAATAGGCATTTGCCCATTCCAGTTAAATCACTTACTTCATTATTTTGCGTAATGGAATTAATTAAATTATGTTTCTTTGAAGACATCTGCAATTGTAATATTAGTACTAAATGTAGCCATAATTCTATAGCTTAGGGACTTAATAGGCATCTTAATAGAAACTCTTTAGATACAACGCATCAACATGAGCACCTTAGCATTAAAAGCGAATAAGGAATTAAAAAATAACATGATATCGTTTCTTTTTTCAGGCAACGGATAGTCACATTCGTCCTTCATTATTATTATTAATTTAAATAAGCTTAATGATAAAATTAATGGCCACATCTTCCGCACGTAACTATGAGAAACTAACGTAATGTATATTTTAATGGTTTATTGTGGTACATGGCCTTAAAAACACTGAAGTCCAATGCCGTAAATATCACATAATTTAGAAAAAAAAAATGATTTTGTTTTGTTACTAGTTGTAAATTGATCTGTTATTTCAGAAAGCGGTGAAGACATGAGAGCCTGCGATCATACCAACTACATTGATGGGTTAAAAGCCATGTCTTTGAACGGGATAGATATTTATTCTTTAGACCAAATTCTGTCTTACTTAGAAAAATCTAATTAAGGGGTATCGTGTTGCCCAGGTAACTGGGTTGAGGAGGTCAGGGCCTCGATTCTGCTATTTATAACCACCGTTGAATGAATGGATATTGGATTTACTGTCGAGCTGCTGAATTAAAAAGCGAAATCCTGGTAGTTAGTCTGAAAAATATCCCTTTGCTTATCATTTTTCATAGGGCAAACGGATTGTTTATGACTTATGATATTAGCTTTATCTTATTTCATTCACGGGATAACTTCATGGGAAGAAACCCGGTCCTTAAAGACGTGCAAGGGGATACAGGTTTATCATGCAGAAACCCTGTTGAGAACTTTTATCTATTAATTTTATTATTATTGGGAAGGCGAAAGTCTATTAAAACAGGAGGATTTCTTTTATTTCAAATGTATAAAATAAAACAACCACTTAATAAATAAAAATAATCTGTGATACATAATCTAAATAAAGCATCCTCCTCTCTCCTACATTGCCGTGCCCTACAGGGTCCATAGTGTACTATACTTATATTATGTAACACCTGTATAACATATGGAGTGCAATAAAATATTGAGTATTGAGTATTGAGTATTGTATAAGGTTTATTTTTTTAATCCTTAGTCACCCTTAACGTACAACGTGACTTTACTTAATGATACCTTTGCCTCGTCAGCGCAATGCAGAAAAATAACTATTTACCTGCCTAAAAGTTTTAAACAAAAGATTTGTGTAAATACTTAATAATTAATTACTTTAATGACTTTGAACTTAGTTTCATTGGGTGACGTAAAATCACTGTTAATAACTAAAAGCGGGTAGATTGGATTTTTCTTAAATTCTTTACTGCCTTCAATTTTGAGATATTGATTGTCTATTGTTTTTCAGTTGGTATCAATCATGCTTTCTACACTATCCGTTATATTTTCGTAATTTAATCATTACCTTAGTCATAAAACCTTTATTTTTTTTTTAACTTGATGTCCTTTTGGCCTCCTAATTCTCAGTGCCTTAGCCTATTGAAAAATACCAAAGATTCACGCTATATTTTTTAATTTATCTTCTTACAATTTTTTCGCTTCTTTTCAAGGAGAAAAACATTGTGAGGTAACCTCAGTCACCTGGATTCCAAATATTATCTATTATCGCAAATTAGTGGGCTATAGTGTGATTATCAATTCTTAATTCTTCTTCTATTAGGGTGAAGACTATACACAACCGGGGGCTAGTATTATATGATTCCATGGATTAGATATCAATTCGCGTTTTGTTACACATAAAAAATATAGATGGCGTTACAGGTACTGAGTGACTATTAGTTTTTCCTTAAAATGTTTTGGATGCTTCTTTAGTTATTGTCGCTTATCCCTCTGTCATAGATTAGATTTATATACTTCAATACACTAAATGCCAAGTTTGTCTAGAAGTCATTAATTAAATTATTTTTTTAGAATAAAATCTTTAAAGGTTTTTTAAATGAATTAAAACCAAACTTATGTGTCCTTTTTGGTCCTATTTGAGAGAGGTTTAAAGTTTCAGACTGGTCCGTGGTAGTTCACTCATAGGCTGATATGTTGTCCATATAAGTATCCATAAAAAATCATTAAATATAATAATAATCGTATATGTGTCACAACTAAGTAATTTATCGTCTACAAGGCATAACTTCAATCGCCTCCGTCACAATTTATTTAAAACAAAGCTAAATGCATTTTAATTAGGTGATTACCGATTGACCTGCAATGACATCCAATCGTTAGGCATATAAAGCGTGTTATACGTCAATTAAATCAAGTCCGCCATATTGGATTCCTGGAATAGTATCAAACAGCACTATTTACATGATTTCTTGAATTAAAACTACCTGTGCTTTGCTAATTAATTAAATAACCTAGAAATCAATACCTCAAGAGTTTCTAAAATAAAACTGCAATTAATCACGTTCTTAAATCAATGAAACAAACAAAAAGCAACGATACGAACCAAATAATCATTTTATTAATTGCTTAATCCTCGACCTTGCCGCAAGTACCTTATTTCTGTAAACGTTAATAACACGATCGCATAATACCGCGTCTATTTACACTTTCTCTAACATTATGTTAACGAGGTCGTCATATTGCGCACGCAATGTATCCTGCTTTAGTCGCTACACAAACAATCTCGTACAATTTTCAAAAAAATAATAAAGTTCTCAGTTGTAATTCAACAGCGAACACACTATCTCGATTCTAAAACATGGCGCATTCCATCGACGCGCTAAAATGCAACTTTTGAAAAAAGTGTAGTGTATAAACAGCGATTTATTACGTTGGCAACGATGCGTAAATTTCGAAATGACGTGGTAGAAGCAGCAGCTATCTCATCATCATTGATAATGGTCGGTTTGGCAACGTCGCGTCGCTCACCTGGCGCTACCTGCGCAGTGTCAACAGGGGGGCAAGCGAGCGAGCGGCAGTCGATCCTACGATCCGACAGACACGCTCGTCTCGAGCTGTCCTTACATTTTTATATCAAAAATATTCCACAAATCTTTAGTTACAAGTTAAATAGTGACGCGTATTAAGTACTTAGTGTAATAAAAGCGCGCGAAGTGAAAACTTTTTAGAGTCAGTGGACGAATACGGTATTCAAATTAGGAACGTTCAACGACACCGTTCGAAAAGCTTGTTCGTATCCATAGAGTTAGCGACAGAACTCTTAGATTCGGTGTGGCTATGTGATGTGAGTTAATTCTAGATTTTCACCTACAGCGGAAACAGCTTACGTAGACGGCTAGCGGTAAAACGCCGTCCGCGCCGCACGCTAGTTCTTGTTTCATGTTGAGTAACCGTCAGGTTCTAAAAAAGTGCTTTCGAACGAACATACAACAGCGTATACGTGAATTTCGGTGTTCGCCCACGGTCCCGTTATAGTGTGGGGGGGACTGGATGGACTGTTGTTGATGCGTCGTGGGCTTGTGTGTCGAGGGTAGTGCCGAGGAGCCAGGGTTGTTGTGCGGTGGTGTGGCAGTGCATGGCGCGATGATCAGCGGCGGCTGGGTGTGCGCGCTGCACGTGCGCACGGCGGGCCTGGGGGCGCGGCGCTGGGCTCCGACGAGGAAGAGGTCGTGTATCTCGCGTACGCCGTCGTAGACGTGCTCACCAACCAGGTAAGTCCAATCGACTCACGTTCGAAAACAAAAACTAACCTTCCTGACGCTAAACTGACAAAAAAAGGCCCAAAAAGTTTTAGTGAAGTACTCCCACGTAATACCAACAACTTTCGTGGAATAAAACAAAGATATGAACGGTTTATATATGCGGCCCAGTGACAGTATGTCAAAAACCCTTTCATTCGACGCAAAGTGAGCAAGACAACATGTTTGCCGGACGCCAAAACGTCTATTTCGAGTGTTGATCAACTTTCCGCTCGTAAATGTCCCACTTCGCTGCATCTCAAATACGACAGAATGCGGTACTCGACCAGTTTTATTCACTTTTAAATTTACTTTTAATTTTCTCCAAAAGTGAAATAAATTCCGGCATTCTTTTGTTATTTCAACACAATAAGAGGCTTGGAACGACTTGCATTGACAATAGTTTTTGTTGTTTCCTAGTGTCTACCTGATTCTTGCTTTGACTATTAGTTTTAAGTATGTTTAGGATAAATAGTCACTATTTCGTTTCGAACGTATTTTCTACCAGAATATTATAGCTTATAACAGGGAATGCCTCAAGGTTGCAACCTTGGGCCCTATGTAAACTTTAGCCTTCCTGAAGTAAGTGTATTGAGAAGATTTATGACAGATACATTTTTAATCAAAGTAAGACAGAGTTTTCATAAATTCAATGGATCAAAACTTTATGAACTCGCTACGTATCATTGCCATTTAAAAATATTAACATTGGCCAACACTAAAAGTGAAGAACCAGAAAAAGAGCCTACACTCGTAAACGCCGATATATAAAAAACCGTCCAAGTACGATTCTGTCTCGGCATTAAGTGTTGTGTGTTCCATATAAATAAGCTAAAGAAAAACACACTTCAAAAAATGATCACCCATGTAATATACGATACCAATACCGATCCTCGATGTTCACTTTATGTTTTTGTTGGTATAGAGGCAACAGAAATTCATTACGGAAGTTTCGGTCCATGAGATACAGCCTGCTGACGGACGGACGGATAGATAGACAGCGGAGCGTCACGCGTCAGTAACATATTTTTTTTTTGGGTTCCATTTGTGGCCCTCGGGTGTTAATTATTTAAAAAATAAAAGTGTCAATTAAATTCGCGACTGTTCATTTTATTATTATTCTTCTGGTATACTGTATCTTATCTTAGAAATAAAAATCGCACTATATAATAACAACCGTCTGTTGTACAAACTCGTGCATTTTGTTGTGTCATCAAACGTGCTATCAAATTATTTTACAATATCGGCACCGAATTTTTGTTAAGCCACAGTTTTATCAAACTCCTTGATATTATTGATAAGTTTTATTTATTTGATGCCGACTTCATCTTCATGAAAACGCATTTTTAGCAAAAATAATACCAATATAGCAATAGTTTTTTGGGTTAAGTTACCCATAAGATCAAAACAGAAAGTATTTTACTAAGACCCCGCTGTCTGTCCTTCCGTGGCGGTCGCTAGGCGAATCTACTGAAGTTCTTAATCCTCTAAAGATTTATAACCTATTGAATTAACTTTTAAAATTTGTTAAACATCTATGTCTTTCAAAATACAAGCGAGTTACTATTAGACAGATGTTAGTTTCGTATTATGACATGGTGATGTTTGCATTATCAATAATACGTGAGAATTACTTAAACGATCGGTTTTCTGAAACCAAGTAGTTGTTAATGTGTGTCACATACATTACAATACTTATTATAGTGATCCTTTTTTGTTCTTTTTAATTTTATTTTAGTAGAAGTTCTAGCCTTCATACTAAGTGCCGCTGGCTCTGGTTTCTTTAATAATAGGGAAGGTGTGAGCAAAGACCACCATTCACTATTTGAAATACTAACTTTTAAACAGTCACAATTGATACGTTCCCGTTGGTGGAATTTGGGATCGAACCCGCTCTTTGTGCATGAAACCGCATAGAACCGTAAAACAACCCCGACATTTGTTTTTATTTGGTGTTTATTTTGATTGAAGTAATTTAATTTTATCCATACTAGACTGGACATAACGGCATGCTCATTAACTTCAAAAATAAATTTTGTTCTTCTTTCGTGCTTTTTATGACTGACTATGTGTGTAATAATTAGGAATCAATGCATTAACATAAGCAATCAACTCTCCTATTAAAAGTTTGAAGTCGTAGACCTTATTTTATCCATTTATAGAAAATGTTAGGTTAACCATAAACAACTCAGATCTAACATAGACGACAATATAATATAAATTGTGATAATTTGGCGTTTCTAATATTATCATAAGATAAAAACTGTCGATAGGTATGTATTGATCATATTTATATACAATATACTTACTTCACAGTTATTTTTATCAATGTAAGCACATTTTTGTTACATAATTTTGTCCTTGCGTGATTTGAAAAATGCATGTTTACGTTTTGGCTATGAACGCTTAGGTAAAATGATCAACTGGTGAAACAGTGACATGACTGCGCCTGTTTCTTACCTGGGGTAAATCCTTATGGACTCTTTGTCCAGGGGAAGGCGAAATGGTATCGGACTTTTACCGGCTGAAACCAGTGGAGTGCTTGACCCTTGTACTATCCCCATAATCGATGTCTGCGCCTAGGCTAACTGAATAGATTAAAAAGAAAAATTCTCCACATCGGAAAATACAAACTGGTATTGCGAATAAAAGGCATTTATCTTATAAAGTTTGTGATGTAACTCATTTTTATAGTTACATTAACTCAACACTTTCAATTAATTACATTATTAATAGTTATAAAATCGAACAATTGTGATTACAAGTGAAAATAATAGCACCTGTCTCAACAATGAAGTAATTTAAATTTAGAATGGCAGGAAGAAATGAATGCGTGCCAGTGAGTTAAAAAAAAACGTTGTTAGTTTTTTGTAGTTGGGAGACTTTTTTTTTACTGTCGTATTTCTTTTTTAAGTTATATCTGCAGTTTGTCTGGGCGCCGGCTTTAACTACTTTACCGAACTCTTTTATAATAAACATTTTTGCTCACCTATCAATATGTTTGACATACTTCATCGTGGAGTTTTATTAATTACCCAAGAACATACGTCCAAATTTCTCTACATTTGTGTATGTCTCTTGCAACACATTTCTTACATCAGATGATTATCATTAGTCGATAAACTTACATTCGATGACAATTTAACATAAGTCAGAAGTGACATAATTTAAGTTCCAAGTAATTTTAAGAGGCCTTTAGATTTTGATAGGGTTAAGATCGCCAACTCTGTCCCAGTGCCGGCGTAAGGGCCACTGACACCCCGGGCGAAAATATTGTGGCGCCCACTTGAGGGAAGCAATATCAAGTGTTAGTTTTTTGCTGATCCCAAGTAAAATTATATTAAGAATTTCATCTTTCCTTTAGCGTTACGTTTGGCGGTGGAAGTATTCCACCTCTAGCGTAGAGTACAGTTCTGAGGATTTGCGCCAGGAGAGGCAAGAGACTTCAACTTCAGACCTTGGTGCCCCCCAGAATTTGTCGCCCTGGGCCATCGCCCCATCACGCCCCCCCCTAACGCCGGCACTGCTCTGTCCATCACCTAACCTAACAAACAACGATTCGCCTCTGAATATTCCTTCCCATATTCTTAATGCAATGCTTGCTTTATGGTAAAAGTTTTTTCTATCTTGAGAACGGGTGGCAAGAATTTATTTTATTTTCATTCTACATGCCATCATACATTCTTCACTTTGGGGAAGGCAGAATCGTATATAGACTCTGAAACAACCGGATTGGTTTTTATTTATAACTGTATGTATCTATAGATTTCAGGTCCTGTAAAGGCGATCAAACATTAATTTAATTAAATTTGCCCATATCAATTTATTCCTTTAACGAACAAAGAATTAATTACACGTGACGCTGTTTTAATTATTGCTTTTCGGAGGTGTTATTACTTTCGTTTTCCATTTTAAATAATTATTATGAAACTTATAATAGTAAAAGTGGGATTAATTTGGGTTTGAGTGAATGAGCTTGTGAAGGGGTGCTGGTTAGTACTTGAGTTAGTATGAATATTATATGAAAAAAAGATTGTACTTGTCATTTTTTTTGTTGGAAATAAATCTATCATCATCACCTTACCCCTCGTCAGGGTGAGGGTTGCCTTAAATTATTTTTAGGCGTAATTGTTAAATTGTACTTTATAATACTTTGGAATGCTAAGCCAACTGAATACTAAACTCCCGTAAATTATTATTCCTTTTTTGACCATCCCATCGTTACTCCATTTTTACCTCGATTACCTTATATGTTTTTAAAGTAATAAAATGCAAATATGATTTTAAAGCATTGTACTGAGTCAAGGTGCTTTTTATTTTTTTTAAACTAACTTCAATTTTTTCTTTAATCGTAGACTGAAAGAGGGCGAAATTAATAATTGGAGTCAATATAAATCTGTGAATCTTAGTGTGCCATGAATGATATAAAAAAAACAACAATCTCTAATGAAAACAACTTGATTCAGCATTGGAAATCGGACATCTCTAGTTCCTTGCTTGTTGAAAAATACGCAACACCGGGTGTTATTGAGGTACACTTCTAAAAATTGATACTAAACTGAGGAATCAATTTCGATGTAGGTATTTTTATTTTCAAAACAAAAACTTCTCGATTGTTTCTCAGTATCGAGTAAACCGTTTCATTTCGTTCTATCGATACAGCTATCTCAGTAATGTAATAAGTTTTCGCCTTCCGATAGTTATTAATCTTGGTTTTTGTAAGCTGCCAGTTTAATTAATAATTGCAGTTTCTTTTTCAAAGTTCGAGCGCTGATATCTTTCTTTTGTGTTGCGAGAAAGTTTTTATGGATGTCGAAGTTTATCCACGACTTGAACAAGTAAAATAAATACATTAAGTTTTATAAAAATGTCGGCACTATTGAGATAATGGTTTCGTAAGTTATATCCTTATTAGTGTTAACAACTTTTTAACATCCAATTACAAAAATTCAAAATTTCCGGCATATTTATTTTTCACTTCCAAAATAGACATAACTAGTGACTTGCAATAATGTAGGTTTGGACAACTTACCCCTTTTTTGTATCAGAAGTTTTGGTGAATTATAGGGTCAGGGTGCACAATATCAGGTCAGTTTTAAACTTAATCAAATTATACGAGAATGTTAGTGACCATGTGTCTGAGAATCCGCTTCTATGTATTTTCCCCGTGACCCCTTTTTTTGTTAAGGCTGCAATCCTTATAGACACCAACTCTCTCGGGGAGAAATGGGTAGTGTCAGACTTTTACTAACTAAACCTGAACCGCCGCCGCGCCGTGCTGCGTCATCCGCGTTTTTGTGTCGGTGTATGGCAATGCGATGCGTTGCAATCCTTTATACACCGACCACGGCGTATACAGTTTTCTTTTAATATTTACTTTCTAATCTTATGCTTTGTTTTCTCTATACCAGTACTTTCCTCAAAATAATTTACTAAGCAAAACATCGTTTGCTAAATCAGGTAGTTATTCATTAATAACTAATGCTCTTTGTGCTTTCTTGACATCTTGAATGCAAACTAAATCTCTTGTTAATCTGGCATCCCGTTTGATATTCACCAACATGCCAGTATTAACACGGATATTAACTACAGAGGTTGCAACCAGTATTACTAATGAGGTTTTAATTAAGATTTAGCAAACTCCCTTATGATTTATTTTAGACATGTTAATACATAGCTTATCATTGAAAATATTGTTTTTATGTAAATGTCATAAATACATGCCCTTTGGGAAATCGTGAAAAAAATATATAAAACACTAGCACTCAATTTGAATTCAATTAAATACTAATTGAAGTCGTTCAGTAGCTATGGTGCCACACATAGACAGACATGACAAATTTTTAAAACCTTCTTTATGCGTGGGGCTAAAACACATCACAGTAATTTTCAGTGGAAAAATAAATTACTTTAGTGTACGGATTTATTATTAAAGACACCATAACTCTGTTTTCCCAGTAATATGAACCCTTTTTCGTTACTTAAGTGAGTTACGTAATAAATTAATAATCCCTCAAAATCGCTACTGGATAACTACAGAGTTTATGAAGAGACTCAGCGGAATTTGAGCCGTGCGCTGTAATTAAACCCAACTTACTATTATAAGCTCGGCAGTTTACGAATTATGCTGTAACATGTACAACTAGTTCGTAAACTGGGTATTTAATGTAATTTACGACACTAAGAGAGTGGTGTGTTAGCCCTAAAAATAATGCTGTATAGGGATTTTTGAGGTTCCGTAATTAATGGTAAAATTAATAGATTAAAAAATCTAAATACCCACGTTTTTACATGACACTTCATTCTTTATCAAACTCGGTCCAGCCGTTTTTATAGTTGTTAATTGCATTGTCATCGGGGTTGAAGCTACCCTGAAAATCCTACAAATTGACCACTTACAAAGAGACAGTAAATAGTTAATTATCCTAGTTCATTAAATTACTTATAGCTTATAATCATATTTATTCAGTCCTATTTATGTTTTCTGCCAACACCCAAATGACGTATGTATGTCAATTACACAAATTTTTAAATTAAATGACATTAAACGAACAAGATTGATACTTCGTGAACATCTCATTTTTCAACTAAACAGAAATATAGAGCGCTCCAATAAATATTTCATGAACCATCTCTTGGACTTGCAAAAAAATCATCTTAGAGGAATTAAAACATTTTAAAATATGCAAATGTAATTAATTAGATACGTTCTTATTTAGTTTTAGAGAAGAAAAATATTTGATGAAAGTAGTACGGGATCAAAGCTCTCACTTAGCTAATTAGGATTATAACCTTAAGTTATAAGATTTTTCTTTTTAGTCCTTAATTAAATCTTAATATTAAAGTATTTGAAGTGTTAATTGATGAAGTGAAGTAATGTATTTTTCACACTTTATTTTAAGTTTTAAATAAATCGTAGAAAAATATATAATTTATTTATTAGGGGAATTATAATGTGTACAGCTTTGAAGTGTGTCCAGAAATGTAGGCTTATTTTTTTAGGTTTGTTGTCTTTCAGGAAAAGCTATTTCTTTCGTCATTTTTTTTAAGTTGCAACTAACCATCCTTTTCTTTGTAATTATCATAATCTTTTATTACAAACAATTTCATGATCTTCCTACAAAATGTTATTTACTGTACTATGCAGTCTTTTACATTAACATGTAGATTCGACTCATTTAATTCTCAACTCACCGGGGAACGTTCTAAAACTAAAAAACAACCTTATCCAAAATTACCGTCACACCCTTGAGAGCACAGGCCTCTAATAAATTGAATAGTCAATAAATCAATTCAATAATAAAATAATTTATCGCTTCTGACGCCGACACGGTTCACCGCAAAAACTTTGCTAATGAGTTTACTTCTTATTGGCATTTACCGGTTAAAGCAAGGAATTCCCATTTCCATTTCTGTTCAAGTTCCAATCTGTGCTGCGTTTGGTATTTGATTTTAAGACAGTAGTTTGAGTTAGTAGATTAAATATCGATCTGGAATACTATGGCCTGTAATATGATGCTACATACTTGCAATTGTGGAAGCAAGAAGGCAATACACAGAATATAGTGGTATCTCTTTCACACCTGTATAGTTACCGGCACGGATCTTGAGCGCTGACCTTCACCTGCGCAGAAGTGATTTTTGGGTCCCTTTTGCGGTATGAAGTGAGGCGCGGGGCGGATAAAGTGCAGTGATTGGCCCGCAGCGCATCGCGTCATAGCCGTCACTCGTGATTGGTTGAAATTCGTTCTTTGCTGCAGTTGCATGCATCGCAAGACGACGAGTACGCACGTTTTATTTTACGATGGCGCAAAGCGATCCCCACTCCTCCGCCGAGCGCTCAAGATCTGTGCCGGTAACTATACTCATGCATTAAGAGGTAATAGTTGGCTCTTCAAAACGTGTATTATAAATGTAGAGCTAATCCGATATAGAAAGGTAAACTAACAAGTATATGTGCTAAGTTAACAGATATGTTTACTTAATATCACATGCATAGGTTTGCTTACTATGTTTGCCTTCACCGATTGCTGGAGGAGAGAGGTGTCTTAAACTGGATATATACTAGCATTACCTCAACCATTTCTTCGTAATGTAATGTTAGTCAAAATGTTCATCGAAATACTCATAGACCGGTGCAAACTATTCCGTCATATTTGAAACGTTTTCAAAAAGGATGAGTTCTCAATTCTTAGGTATAATGTTGCTTTTTGTATATTTGTTACCGAAGAACTAATAAGATTCTGTTGATTAGATGTATTCTGATGCCACTTGTTTCCATAAACATACATCACGTCTGGCTCAGTTGTTTTGTATTTGAAGTTGTATGTATGTTTTTGTTAACCAACACAAATAACTAATTAATTCAAATATTGTGCCTTCTAGCGCTTCACCTGCACTTCGTCGAAACGTTACTCGCTCGTTGGTTTGCTAAATGAGGTAGCAACAAATTGGCGGTATGTAAACGTAAACTAGGATTATTATTCCGGCTAGTTTTTCTATTACTGCAGTTAATTTATGTACCCATGTTTAATGACGATTAATTCCACGTATTTGTCGCGATCACTGATAAGCTGACGCGGCAGAGTCGCGAGTCAAACAAATCTAGTAGTCAAACGAAACAATAGTGTCATGGTATAGATTTTTCAAATTTAATACTGCTTATTAATAAAATTGCAAAACAGTAAAGTTAATGTAAGGAAACTAGCTCACCTGAGAATTTTAGGGCGTGTAAAGCCGTAGCCGTGAGAATCAGAGGCTTACGACGAACATATGATAAAATAAGTTTTAGTTAGTAATATCGTTACTTGATTGAGCGTCCTTATCTATGAAAATGTTTCTGACATATAAACGCAACCACAAAGAAACTACAAAATTTTATGAAACTTCACGTAAGTCTTCCAAGAAACATTCCAAGAAAATCTGATTATAATCATGAAGATAATTATAGATTGTATTAACAGCAGAACCGCTGCAGGCATTAGAAACTACTCTGCGCTCTACAAAATACTGTGAGCTATCACAAAGAAAGTAAGACACCTCATTCTGTTTATAACATCTAGATTACTGAATGCATGAAATCGAAGAAAAAATAATCAAATGTTCCTGCTGCTTTTAAATTCACGTATAGTACGAGTACGAGATATGGGTACGATCATTAGCGTATGTTCTTGCTTCCACACAACATAAAAACCACGGCCATTATTTTCTTTGTCGTCCTAATGGTTCTAAAAGCGACGCCCAAAGTCAGTGTTGTACTGCGACGGTGCAGAAAAGTCATGGCGTGTTAAAAAGGGAATGTCAGTCATATCGAAAAAATACAAAAGCGTTGCTAAGTGCTCCTAGGTATTAGGAAAAACTGTTTACTATTGTCATGAAATTTGAATGTTTAAATTGAAACAAGTACCTAGTGCAGCATCTAGAAAGGAAAAAAAAACAGAAGAAACTTTTGTTTCAAAAAAAGAAAACGACTCCCGCAGAAAGGAATTAAAGTTAACACCACGTCTAGTAATATTATTGCATTTGTGAGAAAGAGATTTGTGAAAAGACTCTACGCCATGTAATGCGCCATCATGTATTCCATCCTACTAACCTACTAGTCCTACTAATACTATAGACGAGAAAGTTTGTATGCGTGGATGTATGGATGTTTGTTCCTCTTTCACACAAAAACCATTGAACCATTATAACCAGGATCAATACATAGGATAGTTTTTTATCTCGATATTGTGTTGCCATGGGATAATTTCGATTGTAGCAGACGGGCCCGGGAGCAACAGCTACTTTCCAATAATATGACTTTTTTTCGAAGATCAACAGTCATTACAGAGTCCCATGTTGATGCACAACACTTACAAACGGCGAACACGTACAATCGACAATGCTCTCCAATATAGATAAGGGTACTTGTACCGCGCATGTGCGAGAACTCGCATGAATGTTAAAAATGTTGGCACGTGATGTTTATCACCACTCCAATGTGGGAGAATGGTCTAAATAATAAATTTATATAGCTTGCTGCTAAGTTAATAGTATTCTGTATTCATTTGTTTTACGTGGGCAAGTAGTTTTAATTGGGAAACAAAATCTGCCTGGCAAATAAGGGATTCTAATAACTTGAAAGAGGTTTACTCATGATTCATTTACTACGCTATTTAGCCTTCACGCCTGCAAGAGCCTTACTCTTCGAGGTGATAGCAGGTTTCCAGGTTTCAGTAAGTTTATCAGTCACCAAAAGTGAAGAGATTGTAATAAGTTGAAAATACAACCACTACATTCGGAGTATGATGAAATTAATTATGTTCCTTCTTTAATTATATGAACGTTTTTCTGATAACAGTCTACTCACGTGCACTTATTGTCAACGAGCGGCTAGTTTCGTACACAAACGGATTCTCACAACATGACTCACGAATCCGTTGAGTCCGTGTGTCATCGTACTGTAACGTCATTAAATAGAAAATTGAATTATTCACAGATGATGTATTTCTGTTGTCTCTATAACAAAAATCATTAAAATAAAAAAGGAACAATGGGCAATAATTTTTTATGTCGATTTCTACAAAACTTGAACAATTTCACTTCGTACTAAGTTTTATTTGATTAGATAAAAAGCTAAAACAATCTTTTAATTTATTATACATACGTAGTAACAACTACAAATAAAATATGAATCCGTTTAAAATCATTAAAATCGAATTCCATATTGGTTTTTTCTTTGCTTTGAATTTATTCAGTAAACAACAATTTATGTTTTTCAATCGGGATTAAGTGAAAGCGTCGAGTGCAATTAGTTTACCAAGCATCCAAATACATAAGGCTTACAGAGATTTAAAATACTACTGGATTTAGTATTTAACCTAAAAAATATGATAACATTTTAAATAAATATTTATTTTCAATTTGAATCGATTTTCTTAACAAATATTTACCCCAATATAAAAAGGCAAAAGATTAATTTTAAACATTGTTCAGATGTTTTCAATCGTCGTCTCCAAAATCAAACTACTTTATTTGCTTTGAATGCGTAGTTCTTAAGAACAAAAGAGGAAAGCTTGATGCTCTTATTTTGAAATTTTACATTATGAACAAAATATAAATAAGGCAACTGCACGGATAGCCAAGTGGTTGAGGTCATCACGCCAAACCCACTGTGCGCGACGTGTCGTTGGCTCGATCCCGCGTAGGACAAGCATTTGTGTGATCCACAAATGCTTGTTCTGAGTCTGGGTGTACTTGTTCATGTGAATTGTATGTTTGTAAAACTCCCCGCGACACAAGGATAAAATTCCTTAGTGCGGGAGTCGTAAAAAAAGGCCTTTTGACAAAAGTCAAATGGAGGTTTGATAGTGCATTTGTGGAAGAGTGACTAAGTTCAACGCCAGATAGAGTGCTGTTTAGCTTCCACAGACAACAGACTTTCTGAACTGACTTTCTCAAATGTTCAAAGTTTCTAAAGATCAAGCACAAAAACCAATAAAATCTAAAATATCATTCATGTTGGGAAGAACCTGCAAGGAAGAAGTGAAAATTAAATGCTTATAAAAAATATACTAATAGTATTTCATAGGTCTCAGAAGAGACCATACTTAAGGCTTTAATTTAACTGCCTTACAAATACAAATTACGTTGAAATATAATTGAGTATTCTTATTCTATTTCTTTACAGCAATTAATTCGGCTTCCATGGCTGATTATTCCGGAGGCATTGACGAACCAACGCCTGAAAAGTGCGACCCCAAACGGTTGAACCACGCTGTTCTCATTGTCGGCTACAATGTTTATGGTACATTTTTATTATTATTCATCCTATATCCCATACATTTCTCTTTCAAAACACGCGTCCCTCTGTCAAAAGATTTTTGTCAATTGTAGGCTAATAATAATAGATTAAATACCGTTTTCAATCTGCTGTTTCAGTCTAAATCAGGAATAATTTTCTCTTCACAATTTGTACAATGCTATAAATTATCCAAGAATTAATCAAAAAATTCAGTCACTGAAAGGCTTATTCATTTATTAAATCCCCTGCCCTTATCCCAATTATCACTAGAACTTGGCGCAACATCTCTTCTTCTTCCATACCTTTCTATCCGACGTCATCTCACAAGACACACTCTTTGCAGCCAAATTGTCTTTTACACAATCCATCCATCATGTCCTTGATCGTTCTCTTCCCCTATATCCATCCACATCCATGCTCAAGACCTTCCTCACCACATGATGAAATGAAAAACTCTATCTTTCTTTCAGTATCGAACACTGGAGTGCATACACCTTACTGGATCATAAAAAACTCGTGGGGCTTGGTTTCGGCGACCACGGGTTCTATTACTTAGTACGCGGCCGGAATGCGTGTGGCATCGCGTCAGATGTTAGCTTTCCCTATGTCGAATAAACTAATAGGTTTTTAATGGCTTATCGTTTTACCTTAATTGGTCTTCACTGACAATTATCCTGTTAATAAAATGATATTATTTATTCTGTAAGTAGAATATCACCCCTTCGATTGGTTTCTTTTTTTTTTTTGAGTACGTTGAAAACGAAGTTTGATATTTCACTTTTCTGACTCTTCAAAGTCCAGACAAATGCTGAAATGTAAGTGTAAAAGGTTATTTAATTTAAAAAATTCGTTAATTGCAGTATCATTAACTAAAGAAATTTTATTTTGAGACATAATTTTTCAAAATTAATACAAAAAGGAGAGTTTAATAAAAACTTATTTTACGTAAATTTTGGCAAAGTCTTTACGTAACACACCCTGTCTAACATTCTTCAGTATTTATCTTATAGACCAAAGATTTTATTTATTAGCAAGTAATGTAAAATGTCTTTATAAAATATTCAAACAAATCGCTTCACAGAACCCAGCTCTAATTACGTATGAGAGCGAGCTGGGCATACTGAACACGTACCAATCCCCTCAGATAT